>NC_056745.1:351978633-352188633 GCF_019279795.1 Protopterus annectens | reverse complement strand
AGAGGGTGTGGCAGCCCCATTCATTCCTTTCTGACAGAGCGTTGACATGTAGAATACAATGCTACACTATGTGGAAGAATTCTTCTGAGAATTAATCTCTGTATGAACCAAACTCCTGTGAACAGGTGGATGAAATATTATGAAAACATAAAACTTGATTTGCAAGTAAATGGTGAGTAGGCCAGCTTGATAGCAAGATAAATTGACATGAGAGCTGAACATAATCAGGTAGTTGACATATTGCCCACATTTTGTGCAGCCTTGTGCTCATTTGCTACAAGCTGCTACCTGCTAAGTTCCCACTCTTCTGATTGTAACAGTTATCTAACATATTAGACAAAAATCCTATCCGTGAAACACCCGGAACAAGTACATTTTTAATTTTTACTGAGTTACTGTGATAGCTGTGCAGTTAGTAGCAATCTATCTAAGAACTACTTTGGTTTATACTCTAGAGACAGTGGAGAAAAAAAAAAAACGTTATTTCTAGGCGTCTGATTGCTGTAGAACTTTGGTGTGCTATTTTACTATTGGTCAGTGTACTTGTTATGAATTTTTTCACTTTCTATTTTGTTATAAATATCCCATGCATACTGCTCATTGTGAAGACATTTTTAACCATGCGCTATACAAGCACAGACACTTAAAACCTTAACATTATGTATATAACTTAATCTAACGAATTCCTAATGTACATAATAGTCAGTAGTTCATGAGGTGACCCTGGTTTGTGCTAAGAGGCTACTTGCTGTTCATGTACAGACTTGGATTGCTTGTTTTAGTCAGATAGCACTCTGGTAAATCTACTCCAAATCTCATAGATGCTACTCCCCTTTCTGCCTACAGAAGTAAGCAACTGGAACCATGGGTTTGCACTTTGCAACTATCTCTGTAGTCAGCTTAGTTGAAATTGGGCATCCTGAGACAATGCTACAACTGTTTCATGCTTTCTGACAGCCACCTACTATTTAAACAAACTGACACAACATGTGAGCGATATAGTTATATAATGCTATTGGAGGCAAAGCTCTCACACAAGGCCACTGCAAATTATAAGTAGATTGTCAGCCCCACACAACACCACACCAACTAAACAAAGCTCAGACCAGATAAATAAACATCCATATGTTGTGGCTCTTAAAAGTAACTTAGTTAAGCCACAAAGGCCTCCTAAATGTAACCTAAGAAACACATATCCTCAACAACTTCACAAACACACAACATGTAGCACACACCATGAAGGATAAATCTAAGAGTCACATTGCCTCAGTTCAAAAACCCATCAAGCATCCACACAATCCAATATCCTAGTTACAGGTGACTCAATAGAGAGACACAAATCAAACTGGAACAGCAAAGCCTCCACATAAATACTTTGTTCTTCACACATTTATTAAAATAATAAAAACACTAAAACATTCAGTTAAGAGATTTCATTTTATACCAAGAACTTCTTCAGAATTGAATAACAATCACTTCAAAACTACATATATACTATTCACTCCACCCCTTTAATCATATGCTTTTAATTAACCAAATTGTCATAAGGAAACTATGAACTCACAATTCATAATGCTTTAATCTTAAAACAGGAGCTAGAAAGGTACCCTCATTTATACCTGGAAAACTAGTTGCATTTAATTTGATTTGCCATTTTAACTCTTTTACATTCAGATATTCATCCATTATATCTCCCTGAGGGTCTCTTCTGGTAAATCAATCACCTTAAAGCCAAATTTATGTGCTGGAAAATTCAACATGTTTGTATAAGGCATTTGTGGGCTCAGTTCTGAATAAGTTCTTGGTATAGAACGAAAGCACTTAACTGAATTTTTTAGTGTTTTTATTATTTTAATAAGCATGTGAAGAACAAAGTATTTACATGGTGGCTTTGTTGTTCTGGTTCGATTTTTGTGGATATTTAGAGTTTGTGAAAATTTAATGGTTATTTGACTCAACAGAGAGACAAGGATGTATAAGGGATAGGTAATGGTCGATTACCTATCAAATGCCAAGATTCACCACATCACATATCCACTCGAGTCCTTACACCACAGGTGCACATATGACACTGTCATAGTGCACTTGGGTGTAAATGACTTGGGGTACATCTCAATGGACTATATGAAGAGAGGCATGATGGAGCTCTTAGGATATTTGTCTGAAGCAATTATGATGCTAGTTTTGATGCTGTATGGATAAAAGTGTATTGATGTTAACAACTGGCTTACCTGCTGGTGTCATTCAAAAAGGGTTTGATATGTATCAGCGTGAGAGGAGATGATAGACAGTCCTATCTTCTTTGACAAGGATGACTTGCATCTGTCCATCAAAGGCTAAATCCTTGTCCACTCCTATTGTGCTTTTTTTAGGCAACATCAGTCTTCAGAAGCTTTCAACATAACTAAACAGAATCTGGATGATGTAAATGTATTGCTGCTCAGCCCTAGGATCCTTATAAAAAAAAAATCCAGTCACTCCAGACACTACTTAACTTGGAGAATATTGATATATGCACAGTAATGGAGAGTTAGTTTAAGACTGGTTAGAGCACTCAATCAGTACAGGGTTTCGATGTCTACAGCATCTTCAGGAATACTGCACTGGATGAAAGCATTCTGAAAAAAATCAACTCCATACCCATTAGACAAAATAATGACCCTGAACTTCTCCACATCTAACCTAAAATCAGCAAAACTCCTTATCATATCTAATATGATTCACTTTATGTCCCCGTCAGATCATACCTCCCACCTAACTAGTATGGAATCCCTATGTATTAAGCCAAACACAAGCCAAACACCATTCTCCTAGGCAACTTCAAATACCCCTATATCAACTAGGAAACTTATATATCCTCAAAAATGTAATCATACCTCTCAACTGTACAGATTTATGCAGAATGTCCAGTTTTTGCCTCATATTTTTGGTGTGTTCCTCCTAAAATCTGCACTTTTCTTGCAAATAGCTGAAGATTGAAGTCATTAAATAATGGCAAACATTTGAGTTTAATACTTCACACCCTTCAGAAAATTCATGCTAATGCAAAACCTATTATTCTATCAACTTTCTAAGTTTGCAAGAGCAATATTTAAAATATGTCTCTATTTGTCCTCCCATCATTTTAAGCTTTGTCCAGATTTTTTGCTCTAAGAGGTTGAGAGGTATAATGTTCAGATATTTCAGGACTTCATCAGTACAAACTCTCTGTATGAGATAGTTGGCACCCCAACAAGGGTGATAAAATCACAAACGAAAAAACTGTTGAACCAAAAGAGCGTAACAACGAACAAGAACACTATGAGAGACTACTTCGTAAAATAAACAGACGTTTAATGACTCCAAATTAATGTTAGCGCTTTCGGCTAAATCAAATATTTAGCCTTCCTCAGACAAACAGCAGAACAGGAAATGACATTTCTTAAAATATATGTATAGAACCAATTGAAATAAAGTGCATTTAATAATTAGTTGTAACTAAGGTTACCTTAAAGTAGTATAATCCATTGCGAACATAAGCCTTGAATAAAGGTAAAGATAGAGTGCCTCTATAGGCATTGCAACGGAACAGCAAGTGATACTTTGTTGCAAGTAACTCCATTCATCAAAATATTTACACAGATGTTAAACTCTATAATTACTGGGTTATTTAATCATACAACTTGCTTCATACTTATGTGATGTGTTAAAATGTTATAAAAACAGTGAATGATAAACTAAAAATATTTGTGTATATTTTAAATTGTTACCAAAAATATTTCCACAATTTGGAACATTATTTCCACATTTAAACATTAAAAATACTGATTAGTTTTGCCCACAGAATTCCTGTACAATAATCATAAAATAATACAATTTTACATTAGTGCATTCTGTTAGGGAATAATTGATGTTGGGTCCATTTCATATCCAAATGTGAGAGACCTTCCCTATATGTGTTATCTGTTATCGATAACCATTTTAATACACATTTTATTGATAGGTTGTCATTGATGCCAGGTAATAAATGTGCTCTAGTTCGTACCTGCCACATCAATTCATCTATCTCTAACCTAATTTGCCAGGGGCCACCCATTGGATCTGGCATTCTTTGTTGGAGTATAACAAAGTTGAAGGAATGCCCTGTATTGCTAATAATATGCTTAGCTAGGGCATTGTTCACATCCCTTCTGCTAATAGCATAAATGTGTTCGTGTATTCTGGTCTTGAATCTACGCTCTGTCTTGCCAATGTAGAAAGCTTCACATTGGCTACACAGAGCAGCATATACCACAGATTTTGATTCACAGTTGTAATGCTTGCTTATTTTATATGTCCTATCTTTAATGTTGAACTGAGTGCCCACTCTAATAAATTTGCATTCTGCACAGGCACCACATTTGTACATTCCTTTGGGGCTGAGAAATTAACTTTTGGTGCCCTTTCCAAAATAGCTTTAAGGTTTTGGCCTCTCCTGTATGTTATGTTGGGTTTTCACCTAATGCTGTAGACAAAGTACTGTCATGATTAATTACGTCCCAATTCTTATACAGGATCTCCCTAATTTTTGAAAATCTAGCGAGAAAGTGTGTAAAAAGACACATTATAATTAGTGTCCTTACTTCTATCTCTAGTTGGCAGACTAACCGGAATTAGTGCCAATTCTTCTTCCCGAAAGTTTTGTTATTAAGAAGGGGAATAAAATGGCCTGACTTCCGTTTATTTACTACTTCCACTATGATGTTGTCAATCAAAGTAAGTGGATAGCCTCTTGCCAAGAACATATTTTTTAGTTTGTTGCATTCATGTTGGAAATCCAGATCATCAGTAACCATACGTGCCGCCCTCACTAACTGACCTTTTACAACCGATCTTTTTGGTAGTAGGGATGGCTACTGGAGAAATGCAAAACTATTAGAATATGTGGATTTTCTATATATGTTACTTTTCAGTCTTTTGTTATTAACATCCTTTGTAAGAAGAATGTCTAAATAACTGATCTCACTTTCCTGTGTGTTAAAAGTGAACTGTAAAAAGTTTGTCATGTTGGTCATTCGTTCTATAAAGTTAGGAATGTCCTCACTATTGCCTTTCCATAAACAGAAAATGTCATCCTGGTATCTGGTATACCAGGAGACATACTGTTTAAAACCTCATCCTTAAATAGAAGTTCTTTTTCCCAATGTGACAGTACTGCATTGGCGAACGAACCCCCACATGGCGACCCCATTGCTACTCTGGAGGTTTGAAGGTAAAAATTGTTTTCAAAAAAGAAAAAGTTATTTACCAAAACCATCTCCAAGAGTGTTTCAGTCAAATAAATGGTGTTATTGTCAACATTCTTGGCAACCATAAATTCTCTCACCCAATTAAGGCCTATGTCCTGTGGTATAACTGTATACAGATCTTTTATATCTATTGTAAGGAAAACTATGTCCGGGGTATATTCAATTTCGCCAATGTTTTTCAGAAAGGACCAAGAGTCCTTACAGATATGTGCCTCCTGTGCTAGTAAAGGTTTAATAATACTATCAACTAGTCTTGCACATGCGTAAGTGGCCGAACCCCTGCCATCAACAATAGGCCTGAACGGAGGTGAGTAAAGCTGTTTATGTAATTTTGGTGTTCCAAAGAAGGCTGAGATTCTGGGGGATGGCATCTGCAAATATCTATACGTTTCTGGAATAATAAAACCTTCCATAAGTAAATCATATAGTATGTTATTAATCTTCCTGTAGGCTCCATGTATCTCATTCAGAGATACTTCCTTATAAGCTGGTGTATCCAAATGCTTCTTCATGTATTCCACATATTTAAAGTGGTCCATTAAAACCACCCACCCCCTTTATCCGGTTTCATGACACGGATCCTACAATCCCCTAATAAATGGAGAAAATCCCATTCCAGTGTGGTCATATTGTTAAGATCTTTTTGATTACTATACATAATCCGATTTTTAATTGCCCACAAATCTGTTTCACACATTTTCTCAAACACTAATAAGCTCGGATGGAGGGTGGATTATATGTACTAGATACCCTAAGGGGGTTCAGTAACTCTGTGTTGTTACCCAACAATGAATGTAAGTTAAGTTTTCTAACAAAAACTTTTAGGTCCACCAGTGTTTTCCCTATGTCCATATGTTGCTTGGAACAAACGATAGATCTTTTGCAAAGAAGTTGACAATATCCTGATGGATTTCAATAAGTGTATAATTATACACTGTAAAGTCATTGTTACTACTTTTCAGGATGTTTGGTTCCAAACCAAAAGAGGGAACCTGGATCATCTCCTCCTCCCCTCTTTTCTTGTTCCCCCTATTGTTCCCTGTCTGGGCCCACCCACGGTTGGTTGCTCGGGTGTTGTTGGCCTGATGAAAATCCTGGTTGTCCTGTTGGTCAAAATCTACCATAGACTGGCCTTGTGGTTGAATGTTATCCCTCAGTCCATTTGCTGAGGTGTTTGGCTGATTGGTGTTATTAACGTTGGTACTGTTGTTATTATTCAGCCTTGGGCTCCTTCTATAGCCCTGCCGTTGAGTTGTAAAACCTTCTTGGTTATTGTCATTATTGGTGTTATCTACTGGGATAACATTCGTATTTTGTCCAGTTTGATTGGGCACTTCCTTGAATAACCTGCGTTTTATTTTGAGGCCTGGGATAAGCGGTTTTTTTCGCGTAGTCCGGTTAATCCCCACTTAATTTTTTCTTTTACTAAATAGTAATTTCTCCATACTAGCCTCAATGCTAGAAAAGATCGACAATAGTCGTACTTAAAACGCAAGAAATCATCACTGGAAGTAATGTATTTTCAAGGGCATCCAAATCAGCTGCAAGAACCGCAATATCTTTAGAATAAAAAGCAATGAGAGCCTGTAGGAATTGATCCCTTGTCGATCAAACAATGCCAACAGCTCTTGGTGAAAAGAGAATTTTCCACCAGCCCAGATGGAAAACGCCATTGTCTTAGTCCTTTGGGACAACCTTGTGTTTAACACATTCTGTAAGATATGCGACTTCCAATTGCAGTTTTTTATATTTGTATAACTTATTGTCAAATTCATCAATTTTATCCCCTAATACATTTGTGTCAGTCATGTGGTTTACATTAGGTTCATTACGCTGACTGAACCCTTGGCTGAAAAATTATTGTTCATTAAAAAATCAGCCATTGTTGGTATTCCTTGCTGGTTACAGTTCTTTTGATTGATAATGTTATTATTAAAGTTAGCGTTATTGTTACCTGGATTTGGTACCCCAGATAGCGTAATCACAGGACAGGGCTGTTCATTCGAAGTCTGTATAACCCGTTCCGTTGATGTAAGTATAGTAGATGATGTTGCTGTAATGGGTGATTGCTGCCCATTAGGAATGAAAAAATCATCGTTGTCACTCTGCTGCGATGAAATCAAACCAGAAGATCTATTATCCTGGTTAGAAGCTGCCGCAGTAATGGCGTCAACTTTTTGTGTTAGGGCATCAACCCTGCCCAAAAGCAGTTCCACAAGAGTGGTCAAATTATTGCTGGAACTGTTCACAACCCTTTCAGGACTGCTCTGCTGCGTTACTAAAGCCGTGGAAGTATCTCCGGTTCCGCTCGCCTTGTCTGAGGAAGGCTAAATATTTGATTTAGCCGAAAGCGCTAACATTAATTTGAAGGGTGATAAAATTCTGGACTTGATCCTTACCAGCAGAGCCAATTGTAACTTCCTTTCTGGTGAAATTGGACCAGAGATCAGATAAATTCACTCTAATACTGAAGCTGAAAGCATCTTTCAATACTTTGTTATTGAGTGATTATGCTAAGGCTAATCTACTTAAACTGAATGATAACCTGGCTGAATGGAAGAGCTTTTTCCAATGTATTGGTCCCATTGTTTATCTGGAATCCTTTACATCCAAATTCTATACATATGTAAATACCTGCATGGATGCTTCTGTTCCCTACAAAGCAAATACAATGTCACATTTAAAAATAAACCACCATGGTGGAACACACCTACAAATAGGTTGCATAATAAAAGGAAAAAAAAATCATTGCATGAAAAAATAAACTTTACTCTCGAGATGCTAAAAACACTATTGATAAACTATACAGAGAACTCTGGACCCCGATCAAATCAAATCAACCAAAGACAGCTATGAGATAAAAATAGCCACCCAGGTGAAGAATAACCACAAAGCATTCTTTAACAATGTTTGAAACCTCAGAAGCAATTCCCAGCACTCCCCATAGCTAATGTTAAATTATATCACATACTCTGAGCCAGAGTACATAACCAATCTATTACTGGACAAATTCAGCTCATACGTCACCAGTCTCACTCATCCTATATTCCCATATCAAGTATCTACATCTACAACCCTCCTTAACATCTCCTAAGAACAAGTCCTCAGGGCACTATACAAGACCAAAATCACTACTTTTATCAGGAAAGATAACATACTGGGCTGCCTATTGACCAGCCTATAACACGACTTGATGGACTCCCTACAGAGGATATTCAATATCAAGCTCCAAACATGCTTTGCACCAGATGAATGCAGAATAGTAACAGTCATCCCTTATCACAAAGCTGGGGCATCAATGGACCCAGATAATTATACACCCGTAAGTCTAGCCAGCTTAATTTGCAAGGCTATGGAAATGATCATTATGGAATAAGGACATAAGTAACCTAAAAACTCTCAACCCAAGCTAGTTCTGATTTGTCCTGGGCAGATCCTGCCTACTTAACCTAGTTGACTTATTTGAGGAGGTTACTGAAGTAATGGATGAGGGCAAATCAGCACACACTGTATATCTAGAATCTGTAAAGGCATTCAGTAACATCTTACACTCAGGTATCATAGATAAACTGTCCCAGCTAAATGTAAGTCTCTAGGTCTATATTAGTTCATTGAAACTCCAGTTCAACAAATACCTATTCATCAACCCCTATTCAGTGAATGTCCTTTTATCGAAAGTTCAGATCAGCAAACTTTTTTCCCAGGGCACTGAGTTAGTTGGCCAACATGTGGACATTTGCCCTTTTCCCCTACTGTAGTGCAATCTCAGATTTGGTATATATAAGTGGGAAGATGTGGGGGTGCAGCCCCCTACTTTGGGGGGTGATGGGTGGGGTGTAGCCCCCCCACTTTGGAGGGTTTGTTATACTGTGCTGTGTATCACTCGGAATGTTGGCCTACTAAATTAGTTACATGGGAAAATGTTCGCGGATTTGTGTGTTCCATAAATGGGTAGTTTGCTGAATAGGAGTTGATGAATAGGTATTTGTGGAATTGGAGTTTCGATGAAATAATATAGACCCAAGTCTCTATGTAATTCATACCTCACAAATTGAACCCTGGAAATTAGGATGGGCAGCTCTGCCTCTACCAAAAGACCTGTCACTAGTGGAATACATCAAGGGCCACCCCTCTTTCCATTTACGTCTCAGACGTTAAAGCAAATGTCAGTGGTTTGTGGCTGATCAGGTTTGCAGATGACTGCAAACTTCATGCCTTCATAAACTCCCCAGAGGACACCAAGATCCTCCATGAGGACCTTTCCAAAAAAAATAGTTGGCATCAAAACTATGCACTAAAACTAAATGCCACGAAATGCATAATAGTATCCTTTGGCAAACATGACCTCCCTTGTAACTATCACACTGGCAACACACTCCAGTCAGTTGATCCCATAGACAGTGATCTGGGAACCAATGTTGACAACAAACTGTTCATTGATCACCATTATTCTTTATTATAAGGAAGTTCTTTTTCATCTCACAGCTTAAATTGCACAGGACACTAAGGATAATCACGAGGCTTTGTTTAGTTATGTTAGGAACATGGGTGGGAATTCCCAGATATGCTCAGAATTAGTCCAAAATGACAAAAAATACACCAAACCCACAGACATTACCAACATCATAGCTGACAGGTTCAGTGCAAACCCCCCCCTCCCCACCAAAAAGGCAAATATCTATCCCAACAGAGTGCTGCTCCCCTGACATCTCAGATGCTCAGGTAAGAGCCACCCTCTCCAAAGCAAAAAACACAGCATCAATGGGTCCAGACAGTGTCATGGGCTGCGTCCTTCATGAACTCCACGAAGAGCTAAACCCAAACATAAAAACTACTGTTCAATCTCAGCCTTACTACAGGATATGTACCCAAAGAGTGGCGTACAGCAACAGTGGTCCATCTCCACAAAGGTGGTGCCTCAACGGATCCTGGAAACTATCGCCCCATAAGCCTGACTAGCTTGGTCTGCAACACTATGGAAAGGATCATCATGGACCTCATATATAAAGATATTGGGGACCTACAGACACTGGATCCTACCTAGTTTGGCTTTGTTAAGGGCAGATCCTGCCTCTTAAACCTGGTCAATTTCTTTGAAACAGTCACCAAGGCCATTGACGAGGGGAAGGTGGTCCACACAGCCTACCTGGACCTCGCAAAAGCCTTCGATACAATACCCCACTCGGGCATTATAGATAAGCTCACCAGCTTAAATATAAACCCCTATGTCACTAGATGGGTTGCAAACTGGCTCAAGGACAGAACCCACATGGTTAGAATTGCTGGAGCCATGTCAGACTCCAAACCAGTTACAAGTGGCGTCCCACAAGGCTTGGTCCTGGGACCTCTCTTGTTCGGTATATATTTCTCGGCGGTACAGGCCAACACGGAAGGACTGTGGCTGACCAAGTTCGCAGATGACTGCAAACTGGGCGCCATAATCGACTCTCCAGCCGACACTAACATCCTCCAAAAGGGCCTCATAGAACAGACAACTGGTGCCAGAGCCATGGCCTCAAGCTAAACGCCAAAAAATGTATAGTCATCCTCTTTGGCAAAAACAAAGTGCCCACAAATTACCACATAGGTGGTAATCCATTAAGTACAGAAGAAGTCATTAGGGACCTGGGGACCCAAGTTGATAGCAATCTCTCATTTGACAACCACATGGCCAAAGTGGTTAGAAAAACATTCTATATAGCCCACCTAATCATGAAGGGATTCACATCTAGATCAGGGGAGGTCATCGTGCCTCTTTACTCATCCCTCATCAGGCCCATAATTGAGAACAATGCCCCTTTTGGGATGTACCTTACCACACACCTGCAGCAACTGGAAAGACCCCAAAAGTACCTCACCAAGAGGATCAAAGGGCTCAAACAGATGCCATATGCTGCCCGGTTAAAGAAACTTCAGCTCTACTCAGTGGCATACCGCCTGCTCAGAGGCGATCTGTGCCTGACATATAAAGCCATGTCCAACCCGGAATTAATGGACATGCTGCACCTCAGAAAATCCAAATCCCATCGAGCTATGCACTGGAGAGACTTGAACCTCAGCACTGAAATAAATAGGACATGCTAGAGGGACAGATTCATAACCCAGAGGCTCCCTTCACTCTGGAATAAAATCCCAGTCCAGGTTAGGCAGAGTCCCACAATGACTCTCTTCAAGAGGAATCTTGATGAGTGGATGGGAGATCGTAGGTTTACCCCGGCAATCACTTCTGTGTCACTGTTAGACAGAGGCACAGTATACTAACCTGAAAAAAGGGCATAGCAAAATTAATTTAAAATGGGTGGTGAAAGCCAAACACACTCTGGCTAGGCTTATAAATGCCCTAGCCTAGTATGAACCTATGAACCTATGAAACCTAGAGGTATGGCATGTAGGTCTAGGGGTGTAATTATTCCATTGCACTCATCTCTCATTAGGCTGATCACTGAATATAATGTCTCTAATGAGTATGCACCTGTACAAACATTTGTCACAAACAAATTACTACAATGTTTTCTCATAAAAACTATGCAAACTACCTCAAAGCTTGTTTCTCTTCTCAGTATGATGCAGGCTACTAAGAGGCACCCTAGACCATAAACGCCTTATGTATAGACCATAAACAGACCCGATAGTCTCAGACCATTGTTAGTATGAATACACACTCAAGGGATCTCAGTCTCTTTTGCAACATAAATATGGCATGTTTGAGGGATAGGTATGTATCACCAAGAATACTGCTTCCTTGGAATGGGCTTCTGCTCCACATAAATCAAAGTACTTCTCTTACTCTATTCAAAGGTAATGTGGATGAATGAATGCAGCACCAAAAATGTGCCCCTGTTTAGCACCCATGTCCCTTGTGGAGAGGGACACGTAAATTTCCCAAATTATCCTTGTTTTGCCCATCTCTGGGTTATTCATACAGCCAATACTGCCATGGGAATGTAAGGTCAGGCTTCTTAAGAACCTCACAGACTAATAGCCTAGTAAGTATACATGGTGTAAAATAAGATGGGAGATGAGCAGTAGAGATTCAGATCAAGATGCAACATAACAGACCCAATGTTTGCAGTGAGACAGATATCTGAGGAGATGCTAGAGACGTGAACAAGTCCAACTGGGCTTTCATAGATTTTGGAGAAAGCATGTGACAATGTCCCAAGAAAAGCTGACTTTGGTAGTCATTCAATCGTTCAAAGTCCCAGAAACACTCAGTGGGAATGGATGTTTACCAGGTTTCATCTCTGAGCCCACTGCTGTGCATAAAGGGAATGGCTTACATTAGCAAATGTGTCAGGGAACAGATCAATAACGCTGCTTTATGCAGATGATGCAGCATTACAGGCAGACTCTGAACATGAACTTCAGGACATGACAGGGGAAGGGAATGCAAAGCTGAAGGCACATGGAATGAAACTGAATAAACATGTCAATTGTAATTGCATCAAATGGAGGAAATCAGAAGAAGCTGAAAACTGAGATAGAAGGAAAAATAGTGGAACTGGTTAAACAGTGTATTGGAGGGTTGGTTGAGAAGAAGAGAAGTCTGAATGAGGAGATCAAAGCTAGAATCAGAGAGGCTAAAGACAAAGCACAGACTGTCAGGTGTAGTTTATGACAGAAGTATGTCAAAGAAGCTGAAAAGTAAGGTGTACAAAGCAGTGGTTCAACCAGTACTACTATATGTAGTTAAAAACAAACACCGCTGAGCAAAACAATGGAGGATTGCAGTCTCATTTAAATCACAAGTAGTTCCTAAATCCAATGGCCAATGATGTAAATAATCCAAGTGCAGGCGAGGTATGTAAAAAGCAGGTTTATTAATAAAAAGAGGTGAGCGCTTTCGCATGAGCTTCTTCAGACCTATACAACTAAACTGTCTGTAAACATCAGTTTAAAAAGCCAAAATGGCGCCAAAATCCTGTCCATTATTTAAAGGTACATGGCTCATTAAAAATATCATGTAAAAAAGTCATAATAAAATTCCTATACACCATCATAAAACAGTACGGCATTTCAAAACAAAGCCATTCATATTCATATCCATTATTGGAATAAATAAATCAAAAGTATGTGTGACAGATGGAAATTTTAGTAACATAACTATCAAAACATTGACAGAGCATCTATGCATATAAAGGTTCAAAAGACCCTACTGGCCACAAAGTAAAAAACTCTTCATAGCCTCTTAACATCTTTTGGACAATAACCTTCTTGATTTCAGCAAAGGTAGGGGAACCCTTCCATTGAGACCTGGGGTGATATCTGCCCTAAACTTAATAATCCAATGGATTTCCCTGGTCTCTGTATAATTGTTAATGTCCCTCTCCTGTATGTCCTTGAGATCTGTTCCAAGATCCTGAACTTAAAACGGTGCTCTTGACCTTTGTCATTAGTGTGTTTGGATAGTGCATTATGTGTAGTACCTCTCCTTGTGTGGTATACATGCTCACGAATCCTATCCCTCAGTGTCCTATTGGTCTTGCCTACATAGTAGGCTGGACAGACTGTGCAGCAGGCTAGGTAAACTACATCTCTGGACATACAATTGCCCCTCGTCCTGATGTAGTAAATACCGAACCATATGGATATCGGAAGACAGGGTCGGTTTCTATATATGAACAAAAATTGCATTTGTCATGTGGTCATGTAGGGACCCAACAAAGCAGGTGGATCATTATGGACCCTTGGGTAGCAGAGCAAACTCTTTAAGTTCTTTTTATTCCGTAAGCGAATCTAGGTCGAGTACCTGTAAGGCTCTTAATAGTTGGGTCAACTGATAAAGCGTGCCAATGCTTAGAGAAAATATCTTTAAGTGTACCTACATCCCTGGTGTAAAAATGGGAAATGCAATTCCATTGTCCATATTTGAACCGCCCTCTTGGCTATCCAAGCCATCACTGGCCTCTCCTGCGTATATTTCAACAGCACCATCTGAGAAATATGGTTTCGCTCTGTCTATCCTCAGATCTGCAATGCCCGCCATCCCTCTGGAGATATCTAAGTGGTCATAGCCACGTTCCCTCAATTTGCTGCTAAGGTCTCCTAATTCACTTGCCAGATGACTGTCTAGGGGTGTATATCTAGACATCCGCATTGATTGTCCCTTCACTATGTTCTTGTATACATAGCCAGGATGCATGCTCGAACGATGCAGCAGTGTATTCCTATAGCAGGTCTTGCGATAAACACCCGTGTTGACTATCCCACAGGGTAATTTATCAACAGAGACATCTAAAAAAGGAATAGTGGTCTTCGACCAATCCATAGTAAACTTCAGAAAGGTGACAGACATGTTGATCTGTGTAAAAAAGGACTCTAATTGTATTGTAGAGCCACTCCACACAAGGAAGAGATCATCCACAAAACGCCTATAGAATGGTACTGACTCCTGAAACAAACTATTCTGAAACAAGAAGCTATGTTCCCACTCTGCCATCACCAAGTTGGCGTAGCTATTGGCACAGGAAGTGCCCATAGCTACGCCATCCTTCTGCAGAAAAATCTTGTCATGGAAACAAAAAGATTGGATTCTAAAATAATAGCCAACAACATAAGAATCAAATCAACATCATACTTCAGAGGGAGGTCGGTTCTCCTCAGATATGCACCTACCATTGCTCTACCTTCCTCATTGGGTATAACCGTAAATAAGGACTGAACGTCCATGGTGACCCATATGAGGTCTTCAATTCCAGAACAAGTGTTGATATATTGGTAGAAATCCAACAAAACTGTCTGGTATCCTTAAGAATGAACCTATTGGCATCAACCAATGGTCTGAGTTGTGCCTCAACAAAAGTGACAGGGGTTCAGTTGACCACCCTCTCCCTGCAACTATGGGTCTAAGAGGTGGGCGTAGTGAATCCTTATGGATCTTTGGGAGACCCTGAATGGTAGGTAATAGGGATGAACCACATTGAAAAATTAGTATAGAGAAGTATCAATAACACCATTATCAAAAGACCAAATAATATGGGCGTATGCTCTCAATGATGCTGTCCACCCTATCATTGGTAATAGGAACATAAAACTTGTCATCAGCCAACATTAGTAGCATATAATTATTATACCTGTCCATGTCAAAACTACAATCCCACCTCCTTTGTCTGGAATGGATAATAATCTCCCTGTTGTTACGTGGAGTCCAAGGCCCTCGTTGTATAAGGCTGAGGTTATATTTCCTTCTCCTGTTGCCAGATTCTGACCCATTCAACCTATATATCTCATCTTCTACCAGTTTGCTATATGCCGCAACCAGAGGGTGTATCGGAGGGAGGAATGTACTAGGTGTCCTAAACACAGTGGTATTAGCCTTCATCTCTGTGCTGTTGAAGAAAACCTTCAGGGACAAATTCCTGACAAAAAGCTTAAAGTCTCTTAAAGTCTCTTCGTATCTACTATCTGAGGTTGGAATAAAAGTGAGACCCTTAGGGAGGACTTGTGACTCATGTTCTGTCAAAACATGACTAGACAAATTGAACACGAGTCCTAGTGTTTCCCCTCCCACATTTTCTTGATTGTCCGGTTGGATGGACGATCCGGCGAAAGTTTCCTCTTGTACCTCCCCTTGGCATTCTGGAACGACTTCTCCTCGTTCGTAGGCACCCTGATGGGAAAAGGGTGTCTGCCATCCCTCTGGAGGGGAGAATGGTGAAAAGTGGAATCCAAGGGGGAAATGGGATCCCGTCCATCAGGATCTCTACTCGATGCATAGGAGGAAACTTTCCTCCTAACGACTGGTTCAAGAGGCGGGACAGTTGGTTCAGCCCTGCTGACTAAAGATTCAGCCCTTCTGACTGAATCAGCATTGGCATCCAAGTCGGTGGTAGCTGTCGGCTCCAGCACAGAGTCCGTTCCGATGGGTACAGCGTTGGCAACGGTACATGCACGACCAACTTGGTCTGTGGGGATGGCTGGACCAATGTTGCTGTTGGAGCCAGTGTGATCGTTGTCCAGGCATGAGCCAGGAAGTTCAACCGTGCCTACATCGATTGCATCTCTATTGGGAGCACGGTCCGTGTTCCCTGAGTCACTGGTATTCCCTGTGGTGATGGAGGAAGAGGTACATGTTCCGGGGGCCTGACGGAATGCACTGTTTGTATTGTTGGTACTGTTGTAATCATTGTGCCTGGGCCAAGTGAAGATGTTGCCCAAACGGAAATCCATTGAGTCCCGCTGCAACTTGGCCCTTTGGCGCCATTTTGGCTTTTTAAACTGATGTTTACAGACAGTTTCGTTGTATAGGTCTGAAGAAGCTCATGCGAAAGCGCTCACCTCTTTTTATTAATAAACCTGCTTTTTACATACCTCGCCTGCACTTGGATTATTTACATCATTGGCCATTGGATTTAGGAACTACTTGTGATTTAAATGAGACTGCAATCCTCCATTGTTTTGCTCAGCGGTGTTTGTTTTTAACTATTTATCTTTGAGCTTGTTGTTCCGTTGAGCATTCACTCCACTGGTCCTCTTTATTCATTATAGATTCTTAGAGCTTATCTGAACCAGTGGAGGCATGATTGGAGGAGATTCGACCTCTATTGAGCTGCCGTATACTCCATCTAGCACCAAGGAAGTACCGATGACATCATGTCCGTCTTTGGACCGTTTTGCAGACTGCTTGCGCACTGGAATGAATCCATTGGCGTCATTCGTAGAAGAGGATGTTGGCTCAGCCCCCACTAGTACCTTGGATTATGATCGTGAAGGGCTAAATCGAGCAGTGGAATGGTTGGAGCAGGATTTGTTCAAACTAAAGCGCATGCAAACCCAGAGACAGCATTTCGAGGTTTGCTTACAGCGCCGGCTGGTGCCCAGAGGACTAAGGGTATTGAAGATGCCGACCACTGGCACCCTCTACCCGGAGCTATTGTATGATTGGCAACAGCTTAATATTGAGGTAAGCCTCAAATATTTGAAACTTATGAATGCTTTTTTTCTCCCGTTAGAGGAGAAACTCAAAGAAGATGTCAGGAAGGCGAAGAATGAGATACTCAATGTGTTTCCGGTCTCTGTCGTAGACCATACCTTATCTGTTTTGTTGGACAATGTTTCGGTTTATGAGCGGTGCCTTCTGAATCAGAAAAGGGCCAAGTTGCAGCGGGACTCAACGGATTTCCGTTTGGGCAACATCTTCACTTGGCCCAGGCACAATGATTACAACAGTACCAACAATACAAACAGTGCATTCCGTCAGGCCCCCAGAACATGTACCTCTTCCTCCATCACCACAGGGAATACCAGTGACTCAGGGAACACGGACCGTGCTCCCAATAGAGATGCAATCGATGTAGGCACGGTTGAACTTCCTGGCTCATGCCTGGACAACGATCACACTGGCTCCAACAGCAACATTGGTCCAGCCATCCCCACAGACCAAGTTGGTCGTGCATGTACCGTTGCCAACGCTGTACCCATCGGAACGGACTCTGTGCTGGAGCCGACAGCTACCACCGACTTGGATGCCAATGCTGATTCAGTCAGAAGGGCTGAATCTTTAGTCAGCAGGGCTGAACCAACTGTCCCGCCTCTTGAACCAGTCGTTAGGAGGAAAGTTTCCTCCTATGCATCGAGTAGAGATCCTGATGGACGGGATCCCATTTCCCCCTTGGATTCCACTTTTCACCATTCTCCCCTCCAGAGGGATGGCAGACACCCTTTTCCCATCAGGGTGCCTACGAACGAGGAGAAGTCGTTCCAGAATGCCAAGGGGAGGTACAAGAGGAAACTTTCGCCGGATCGTCCATCCAACCGGACAATCAAGAAAATGTGGGAGGGGAAACACTAGGACTCGTGTTCAATTTGTCTAGTCATGTTTTGACAGAACATGAGTCACAAGTCCTCTCTAAGGGTCTCACTTTTATTCCAACCTCAGATAGTAGATACGAAGAGACTTTAAGAGACTTTAAGCTTTTTGTCAGGAATTTGTCCCTGAAGGTTTTCTTCAACAGCACAGAGATGAAGGCTAATACCACTGTGTTTAGGACACCTAGTACATTCCTCCCTCCGATACACCCTCTGGTTGCGGCATATAGCAAACTGGTAGAAGATAAGATATATAGGTTGAATGGGTCAGAATCTGGCAACAGGAGAAGGAAATATAACCTCAGCCTTATACAACGTAGGGCCTTGGACTCCCTACGTAACAACAGGGAGATTATTATCCGACCAGACAAAGGAGGTGGGATTGTAGTTTTGACATGGACAGGTATAATAATGATATGCTACTAATGTTGGCTGATGACAAGTTTTATGTTCCTATTACCAATGATAGGGTGGACAGCATCATTGAGAGCATACGCTCCATATTATTTGGTCTTTTTGATAATGGTGTTATTGATACTTCTCTATACGAATTTTTCAATGTGGTTCATCCCCTATTACCTACCATTCAGGGTCTCCCAAAGATCCATAAGGATTCACTACGTCCACCTCTTAGACCCATAGTTGCAGGGAGAGGGTGGTCAACTGAACCCTGTCACTTTTGTTGAGGCACAACTCAGACCATTGGTTGATGCCAATAGGTTCATTCTTAAGGATACCAGACAGTTTTGTTGGATTTCTACCAATATATCAACACTTGTTCTGGAATTGAAGACCTCATATGGGTCACCATGGACGTTCAGTCCTTATTTACGGTTATACCCAATGAGGAAGGTAGAGCAATGGTAGGTGCATATCTGAGGAGAACCGACCTCCCTCTGAAGTATGATGTTGATTTGATTCTTATGTTGTTGGCTATTATTTTAGAATCCAATCTTTTTGTTTCCATGACAAGATTTTTCTGCAGAAGGATGGCGTAGCTATGGGCACTTCCTGTGCCAATAGCTACGCCAACTTGGTGATGGCAGAGTGGGAACATAGCTTCTTGTTTCAGAATAGTTTGTTTCAGGAGTCAGTACCATTCTATAGGCGTTTTGTGGATGATCTCTTCCTTGTGTGGAGTGGCTCTACAATACAATTAGAGTCCTTTTACACAGATCAACATGTCTGTCACCTTTCTGAAGTTTACTATGGATTGGTCGAAGACCACTATTCCTTTTAGATGTCTCTGTTGATAAATTACCCTGTGGGATAGTCAACACGGTGTTTATCGCAAGACCTGCTATAGGAATACACTGCTGCATCGTTCGAGCATGCATCCTGGCTATGTATACAAGAACATAGTGAAGGGACAATCAATGCGGATGTCTAGATATACACCCCTAGACAGTCATCTGGCAAGTGAATTAGGAGACCTTAGCAGCAAATTGAGGGAACGTGGCTATGACCACTTAGATATCTCCAGAGGGATGGCGGGCATTGCAGATCTGAGGATAGACAGAGCGAAACCATATTTCTCAGATGGTGCTGTTGAAATATACGGAGAGGCCAGTGATGGCTTGGATAGCCAAGAGGGCGGTTCAAATATGGACAATGGAATTGCATTTCCCATTTTTTTACACCAGGGATGTAGGTACACTTAAAGATATTTTCTCTAAGCATTGGCACGTTTTATCAGTTGACCCAACTATTAAGAGCCTTACAGGTACTCGACCTAGATTCGTTTACCGGAATAAAAAGAACTTAAAGAGTTTGCTCTGCTACCCAAGGGTCCATAATGATCCACCTGCTTTGTTGGGTCCCTACATGACCACATGCGACAAATGCAATTTTTGTTCATATATAGAAACCGACCCTGTCTTCCGATATCCATATGGTTCGGGTATTTACTACATCAGGACGAGGGGCAATTGTATGTCCAGAGATGTAGTTTACCTAGCCTGCTGCACAGTCTGTCCAGCCTACTATGTAGGCAAGACCAATAGGACACTGAGGGATAGGATTCGTGAGCATGTATACCACACAAGGAGAGGTACTACACATAATGCACTATCCAAACACACTAATGACAAAGGTCAAGAGCACCGTTTTAAGTTCAGGATCTTGGAACAGATCTCAAGGACATACAGGAGAGGGGACATTAACAATTATACAGAGACCAGGGAAATCCATTGGATTATTAAGTTTAGGGCAGATATCACCCCAGGTCTCAATGGAAGGGTTCCCCTGCGACCTTTGCTGAAATCAAGAAGGTTATTGTCCAAAAGATGTTAAGAGGCTATGAAGAGTTTTTTACTTTGTGGCCAGTAGGGTCTTTTTGAACCTTTATATGCATAGATGCTCTGTCAATGTTTTGATAGTTATGTTACTAAAATTCCCCCCCCCCCCCATCTGTCACACATACTTTTCATTTATTTATTCCAATAATGGATATGAATATGAATGGCTTTGTTTTGAAATGCCGTACTGTTTTATGATGGTGTATAGGAATTTTATTATGACTTTTTTACATGATATTTTTAATGAGCCATGTACCTTTAAATAATGGACAGGATTTTGGCGCCATTTTGGCTTTTTAAACTGATGTTTACAGACAGTTTAGTTGTATAGGTCTGAAGAAGCTCATGCGAAAGCGCTCACCTCTTTTTATTAATAAACCTGCTTTTTACATACCTCGCCTGCACTTGGATTATTTACATCATTGGCCATTGGATTTAGGAACTACTTGTGATTTAAATGAGACTGCAATCCTCCATTGTTTTGCTCAGCGGTGTTTGTTTTTAACTATTTATCTTTGAGCTTGTTGTTCCGTTGAGCATTCACTCCACTGGTCCTCTTTATTCATTATAGTACTACTATATGGCACAGAAACCTGGGAAGTAAATGCAGAGCAGTTCAGGAAGCAAGAGGTGATGGAGATGAAGTGCCCAAGACAGGTGGCAGAGCACGTGCTGTTGGGCAGATGAAGAAATGAGGACATCTGAGCAGAAGCTCAAGTAGATACAATTGCAGAGAAGGAGAAAGAGAACAGATTACAGTGGCTTGGGCACATGTACAGGAAAATAGAAGACAGTAAAGAAGATTTGAGACAGATAGGAAGAAGGCAACATGAAACGAGGGCATCCAGCAAAGAGATGGATGGATTGTGTCAGAGAAGATGTGTGACAGTTTGGCATGACTGTCAAAGAAGGTGGAATGTAGGAGAGAGGTACAGAATTGAGGGAGATGGTAACTGTTAATGCAACACCTAGACCCCATGTAGAAAATAGAAAAAAGGAGGTTGATGATATGTATGCATGTATCTATCTATCTACATACAGTATATATATATATATATTAGCTTACTCCGACTATTAGCAGGGGGGCAAGCACCATGTGCCCCCCATGTGCCTCTGCTACTTAAATATATCAACCCTGAGATCGCACTTTACTACACCAAGATGAGTTATGTTGTAGTATAGAAAATTAAAAGGGAACACAACTAAGGTTACAGCATACAATCATGAAGCACGTAATAGTATATTTGCCATTTTCATCTGTGGAGTGTGATCTCAGAGTTGATATATTTAAGTAGCAGGGGTTGTGGGGGTGCAGGAGGGCTTGGCCCCTGCTTATAGCTGGAGAAGCGTAATATGTTTCATTACGTAGTTGTGCTGGAATATTGTAAGTGTTGGCGTACTCTGTTTTTTCAATATTATGAAATTCAGTATTTTGAGTTTTCAGTATTTTTAATTTTTCGAAATCTTGGACTCAGTATTTTGAATTTTGAGATTATGAGCTTTTGAGATTTAGATATGGACCATATATATATATATATATATATATATATATATATATATATATATATATATATATAAAATGTATACATATCATTAGCAGACCTGAGTTCCGCTGTGATGACCCCTAACCAGGATAAGCCGAAAGACATACATACAGATATATATAGGGCAGGATTCACGAAGGCTTGCACGGAGTCTAAGAGTAGTGTAAGACTCCATGCAGCCCTCACGATCCAGGAACAGCCCGAAATTCCGTGTAAGAGACCAGCTAAAACGTCTCTTACATGGAGTGGGCGTGGATATGCTAATCACCTCACTTGCAGCCGAAAGGCATGCAAATGAGGTAGATTAGCGATCCAGGAAGCCCAAACCAGCCCATGTAAGAGCCGTTTTAGCTGCAGAAATGTACTCAGTTGACAACTGAGTACGTTTCTGCAAATAACACAATGGAGCCATGTCAGCTCCAAATAAAGGGTGCATATGTGTCAGGCAGCATGCCAATGGCCAAATATGTGGCCATTGGCAAGGTACCCCGATGCAAATTTGAGAAATAAATATTTTTTTTTTCGGCGAACGCAGCGCAGCCCCGCACAAACGGATTACGCTGGTTCGCATGTGGTTTGGCTGTCAGCACGCATATTACGCTCAGCTCAGCTATGGGCACACAGTTTCAGCGTGTTAAAATGCTGCTCAACCCCGGGCACTCATTTTACACCTGTTAAACCACTGCTCACCTACGGGCATTCATTTTATACCTGTTAAAACACTGCTCACCTACAGGCAGATGTACTCAACTTGTTAGACTGTAGCTCAGCTATAGGCACATCTGACATTTTTTTTTTATTCTCTCACATTTCTTCAAAATACATGGCCCATTTCATTACATTTTACATAAAATATAATTTTATATGTGTACATATATGTCAGGGACTTATTTCGTGCTTATTTAACTAAAAAATAAACATTGATGTTGTGGGGGCTCGAACCATGACTGCCTGCTCTTCAGCCGACGTCTCTACCGCTACACTATTGCTTCTTGGCTTACTTTGCATATTTAGTTCTTATATGCTTTTCCACTGACTGCTAACTGTGGCTAAGCGCCGGGCACGCCCGCGCAAAGGAGCGCACTCACGGGCAAACATCTTTACAATTTAAAAAAAAATTATAAGATGTTCATTTCTACATTTTATGTTCGTAGTCTGTGGGGGCATGTGTTGTGTTTTGTTTATTCACATTTACTTGGACTCTGTCGTGGGGGTTTACTTTTGGGACTTTTACTCTTCTGGGGGCGTGTCCGTTTGCAGGGCTCGTCCTATGGACATGCCCCCTACTGTCTTCCACGGACCGTGCTAGCCTTAGGTTTGATTCAACATGTCCTCATGCATATGCATGACATGCTGACATCACACAGTTTAACTGCAGCCTCCGTGTAAGCCTTGTAACTCTTACACGGAGGCTTCGTGAATCCTGCCCATAGACTATATACATATATATATATATATATATATATATATATATATATATATATATATATATATATATAGATATAGATATAGATATATAGATATAGATATATATATATATATTTACACACATACACACACACGCACACACACACTTGTGTGTTTAACATTAATAAATCTAAATGCCTGTTGTTTTTACTACATGACTTTCCCTGAAGGTTCTTAATTTCCAACTTGCAAAATCTTTGACAATGCATGACTACGTAATAACACACAAAATAACCTCTCTTAAAAGTAAAGTTTATCATCTGCATCTGACATGTTAAATACATTCCTTTCTGCCCTTAACTAAGTTTGCTTTAGCTTATGGCATTATAACACCCTTCTGAAGCTCTGTAATTTGTTTTCTTCATGTGTAATGGTACTGAGTTCATCTTTTGCAGATGTGGTGCTCCTCCTCTAATCTCTGATTCTACCTATACTCACCAAGCCCAGTTTAGTACTAAACATTGCTTTTCTTTTCCTTGCTCATGTCTTCATTTCTTTTCCTCAGTTTTCTGCCACATCAGGACAAGTTCAAATGCTGCTGTACACTTCATTCCCTTCAGCCTTTCTGCATCATACAAAAGCTGAGCAGAATCATTTACAATTGCTGCACAAAGATTTGGAGTAACAAAAATGTTGCCCTCCCTTCCTTCGTACTGACTGCATTGTCACACAGGCTTCTAAAGATGACTAGATTGATGATTACCACCATACAAGAATATGGATGAGGGCTGCAGAGCTAACAACCAGCACAATCTTTATCCTCAGCACTATAATTCTCTAACTCTGGGTTTAAGCTTTCAGCACAACACAAACATAGGAGCAAAGGAATAAGAATATAAACAGAGGAATAATACCAGGCTTACCTCTCATATTGACCAGGACCTTAAATGATAATGCTGGTGTCAATTCATATCTGACTAGCCAGTAATCAAGATTAGCCTTAAAGACAGTCAAAGTAGGACTTTTGTCTGCTCCTAGAAAAATGATGCCAATTGAAATGTCAACTGCTGACACGCAGAAAAATAAAAGATTGAAAATACAGAAGAGCAAACCTTGAACACCTCTCTTCTCCCTTAAACTTCTATTTCTCAGAGGACATCTTATATTTCTTGAACTTAAATATACATATATTGTAGAACAGTGTGTGTGTGTGTGTGTGTGTGTGTGTGTGTGTGTGTGTGTGTGTGTGTGTGTGTGTGTGTGTGTGTGTGTGTGTGTGTGTATACAGTACCTTTAAGAAGAGTTTCAGAGTCAGCACGTGCATATAAATAGCAAGCACGTGCTAGCTTCAGTGCCATTTTGTGAGTGCAGCCAGAGAGTTGAGCATGCATGAGTGTAATAGCTAGTTTATTTATAAGTTTATCTAAGTTAAAGTTATTAATCCTCAATCCTGATTTGTTTGTACATAATACAGCTGCTTGAACAGAAACCACAAAGACTCCTCTATTTTATCCTGACTGGACAAGCAGCACACACACACACACACACACACACACACACACACACACATATATATATATATATATATATATATATATATATATATATATATATATATACAAACTACGAGACTGCCATTCCTTGGAGAAAAGGGAATATTCTGAGAAAGGGCCATCTGTCTTAGTATATACAAGTTAATTTTTTTGGCTACTCAGTCTCCATGCTTTAGGACTCACTCTAGCGGGTCCCAACATTTCAAATGGTTACCCTTTGTTTTACCAATATTGGCAACTTATTCCATAGTCTGAGAATATTCTGTGTTAGGAACCAATCACTGCAGTTGTAGATTTAGTTCTCTAGTGTGGGTGCTTGTAGAAGCACTGGCTTTATGGAGAAACAGGAAATCAAATAGGATTGGATCTTTCATGGCTTGAAAAGCTAGACACAGACATACCTTGAAGCAGCTGGTAGTCTACTTAGATAAGGAAGAGTAGGAATAATCTTTTAGTTGAAAGATGTATGACCTTTAACTTTGTTGGTTAGAAATCTTTGGGGCATTTCCAGTTGAGTAATATGTTGCAATTTGTACATACCTAAGGGTGCATTGTATTCGATAATGGGTCTGCTAAGGGAAGAATACAGGGGTATAATGACCTCTTTGGCTCTTGTAGATATTTCCATTAGTAATTAACTGGCCCAGATAGAAGGATTGCCTGACTATGGTAGAAACATGATGATCAATTGTTAGAAAGAGTATTGTTCACCTAAATACTCAGGTCTCATATGAATGTCTTTGTCTGAAGAGGAGTACTATTTATAGCATATGAGGTGGGAGCATTTTTTTTGTCAAGCAGTATTATGCTGCATTTTTATTTAATTAAATTTAGGCTATTTTCAGAATACCAGGTACAAAAAAATTAATAATTCAGAGATAGGTCATGGATAAGAGAGTAGAAAATAGAAAACAGAAAAGCAATTGTAACAGGTTAGCATTTTTATTAGGACAAATAGAAAATAAACAGAGTTAAAAAAAACAAGTAGATAAATGATTTAGTGTACTATCACTCTTGGAGATTGTCTAGATATGACCTCATTTGAGGTCTCTTAGTTTATTATGGACATTGAACAAGACTTCTGCATACTGTGTTTAGTATGTCAGTATTCAGTACCATGATTCATGTACAGGGATCGCAGTACTGTGTGCTGGCATAGTATGGAATGACTATACTGTTCTCAGTGCAGCCTGACCCCATTTTGCTACCAGTTTGAAAATATCATCATGAGTGGTTGTTGACTTACCTATTTCAGGAATCCAGCAGGTCTGTGAGTCCAAGGGTAAACAGCTTACCATATAGTGCAATGAAACTGAGGACCAATGTGTGGGATATGTAGTGGGATTCTGCCCCCCCCCCCCCCCATGAAACAGTGTGTATATACTACCAGGCCCTTTCATCCATCCTGGAAAGGAAATGGAGTATGAACATACCTGGTATCATCTAACAGATGTTCAACTACGTCTGTCCAAAGCAAAGCCAGACAAAGCTCTGGTAGAGGTCCATAATGGTTCTGCTATGGAAAATAGTCATCTCACCTGAATATAGCAGCAAAAGACTACTCAGACAATCATAAGGCCTTCTTCACATATGTCCGCAACCTCAAAGGAAGCACTCAGATCTGTTCAGAACTGATGGTCAACGGCACCACATATACAAATGCCGTAGATATAGCAAACTTGTTGGCTGACAGATTCAGTGAAAACATTACCTCTCTGTCCCCCATCAGTATATCAGAATATCTCCAGAACCTACTCCCTTCCCCTTATATCTAAGGAGCAGGTTATCACTGCTCTCTCAAAGGCAAAAAATACAGCCTCCATGGGACTCGATAACATCCCAGGCTGCATCCTACATTAACACAGGCAGGAACTTGCAGCACCATTAGGTACCCTATTCAACCAAAGCCTGAGTACTGGCTTCATCCCAGCTGAGTGGAGGAAAGCCACTGTCACCCCTTTACACAAAGGTGGAGCGTCCACTGATCCGGGAAATTATAGACTCATCATCCTAACTAGCCTGATCTGCAAGGCCATGGAACGGATTGTCATGGACCTCATTAACAAGGACATTGGTAACCTCCAAACACTTGATCCCACACAGTTTAGCTTCATCAAGGGGAGGTCATATCTGCTAAGTTTGGTCGACTTCTTGAGGCAGTCATCAAAGCCAAGGAAGAGAGGAAGACAGTGCACACCACCTACCTTAACCTGTCCAATGCCTTTGACACTATTCCCCACTCAGGCATAATAGATAAACTCTCTCAACTAGGCATTAATCCATATGTTACCAGATGGGTAGCAAACTGTCTCACTGATAGAACCCACGTAGTCAAAATAGGGGAAGCCACCTCAAGCAGTAGACCTGTAACAAGCGGCGTACCCCAGAGTTCTGTCTTGGGGCCTCTGTTATTTGGGATATACTTTTCTGAGGTGCAGGCTAAAACCAGTGGGCTATGGCTGACCAAGTTTGCAGATGACTGCAAGCTGGGTGCTGTCATCAATTCCCCTAGTGATGTGGACATTCTCCAAGAGGGTCTCACTCAGACAAATGACTGGTGCCAGAAACATGGACTCAAGCTGAGTACCAAAAAATGCATCATCATCTCCTTTGGGGAGAGTGACATCCCCACAAATGATCACATTAATAACAATGTCCTAAGAACTCAATCAGTTGCGAGGGATTTGGCACCCAGGTTGATAGTAACCTGACTTTTGACCACCATGTTGCTTCCACTGTATGGAAAGCCTTCTACATGGCCTACCTCATAAGTAAGGGTATCTCATCCAGGGACAAGAAGGTCATAACATCCCTGTATTCTTCCCTTATAAGGCCCATTATTGAGTACAATGCCCCTTTCGGCATGTACCTCACAAAGCACATGCAGCGGCTGGAGACACCCCAGAGGTTCCTCACCAGTAGAATCCAGGGCTTCAAACATCTACCATACACAGATAGGCTAAAAGCCCTGTCCCTCTACTCAGTTTCATACAGACTCCTCAGAGGTGACCTCTGTCTGGCATACAAGATGATCACAGATCCCACCTTGATGGGACTGCTGCATATCTGCAAGTCAAGCTCTACTCTTGTAACCCACATGTGCGGCCTCAACCTGGTCTGTGACATCAACTAGACTTGTTGGTGGGACAGATTTGTATCCCAGAAACTCTCCCATCTATGAAATAGACTCCTTCTCCACGTCAAGCAGAATACCTCTTTTCCCCTTTTTTAAGTGCAACCTGGATAACTGGATGGGAAACTGAAAATATACCCCTGGGATTCCACCCATGTCCCTGCTGGACAGGTGCATCGGGTGCTGATTTGTCTAAACATGAGATAAACTCTTGGCTAGGCTTATAAGGGACTCAGGGCCAATAGCCTAGTAACCTCCTATGATCCTATGATCCTATGATCCAGGCCACCTAATAACTGCTTCTCCTGATGCTTTCCTTATTTTGTTGGCACTTAGTGGAGGGCTCTGCCTTAACAAATGTGAGTAATATCTCCATTGTAATATTGCAACCCTTTTATGACACTTATGCAGATTGATTTGCCTCTCAATGAAGCATGAAACAAGTGAGAATACTGACAATTACTATTGGAAACTGAGAGTCTGAAGTTACTGCTGTCTTTCTTTCCCTGTGTCTACTCCCAGGACTGATATATCTGCATAACAAAGTAATTGTACCTTAAGATAGTCTTAAAGAAAAGGCAACAACTACTAATAGGGGAATTTAAAAGAGTTTGTAATTGCTGGTGTATTTGTTTTCCATTATTCACCCTCATGATTGACATATGAGCTGTCCAAATTATAGAGCTGCTTGTCTTGTATGGAAATTGTCTTTTATTACTGCAAGGCCAACTGTGGTAGGAAGAACCAGACAGCTACAAGACTGTTCCATTTCCTTAAAATGGAAAATACTGCCTACTACTTATCTTAGGTGTGAAAGAAGACCAGTGCAAATTAAAGGAACTCTGCAATGATTGGATAGATTTAAATGTACAGATCATCGCACATTGTTGAATTCTCTTGAGTATGCTGTTGCAATAGTTATCTCTCTTAAATACAACAGAAGAGAGAGGAGCACTAGAGTGGATTAAGTGGGGTGGCTAATGGTATAACCCTATATGAGGGAACTGGAATTGCTTTCTGAAGTTGTAACATTGCATGTATAATGTCGTAACTCATTAATAATTTGTCAGTGAGAGGCTCATTGCTTATGAACAAAGAGCTAAGACATGCAAAACCATAATGCATAATAGTTGGCTTTGTCAAAAGAGGGTCCTTTCTCTTTAACCTCATTAATTTTTTTGAAAAAGTCACCAAGCATGGATAGTGGTTATACAGTACCAACACTATTTCCAATATTGACATTACTGACAAACGTTTTAATCTAAATATAAATCCTTACATTTTGCAGTGGATAGCTAGTAGTCTAAAATAACCCATGTGGTTAGAATCACAGGTACCACTTCTGAAGGCAGAGAGGTTACTAGTGATGTACCACAGGGCTCATTGCTGGTCCATGTCCTGTTAGGCATCCATTTCCCAAACCTTCAGGCCAACATTCCTAGCATATGGTTATCTGTTTGTAGATTACTATAAATTGGGTATTGTTATTCGATTTTTGACTGATTCACAATTGGTCCAACATGAATTAGATCATATTAACAACTGGTAAATAGACAGAGGTCTCAAATTAATTGCAAAAAAATGCAGTATAATTAAATTTGGTGAGCAAAACATTTTCCATACCGTATAGGTGACTTACCGTTCCAGTCAGACACTTTTGTAAGATACCTAGGCCCTCTTAGCAATATGTCCTTATCCACTGACCATCATGTCTCTGCAGTAGTTTAGAAACTCTTCTGCCTGGTCACCTAATGTTCAAAGGTCTCTACCCTTCTTCCAAATAAGTCTTAATTCCCCGTTACACGTATCTTATCAAACTCATTACTGAATAGTGCTTCTTCCAGCATGTGCTTGTCTAAGCATTGCACTAAACTTGAGAGACGTCAGAGGTTCCCAAAGCAAAATATCAGTGTTCTCAAAAAAATAATAGTGTCCCCAAAATTGTTAGTTATCAGAGTAGACTGGCAGCCCTGTCTCTGTACTCATTTTCTTATAGACTCCTCCTTGGGAGTTATGAAAGAGTATACGATCATATGAAATAAAAGGTGAATGAGTCTTGCAGACATTTGCACCTTGCCAATATCCATCTGTAGACCATAGCTCCTTCTTAAAGGATGACTAGACCCATCGAGCCAGGGGTGAATTTATGAATGTCTCTCCAATTATCCACTTCTTGTTTGAATGAAGATAGTTATCACACTGCTTGATTTACAGTGGACATTTATTCCAGAGGTCGGAAGGCACTGTGTGATGTACCTATCTCTCCATCATGTTTTTTTTTTTTTAATTGTATCTACTGCAGAATATCTAGATCTCTGGTTCTGGTATTTTGTAGACTATCTGAATTGTGAAGATAACAACATATCCTAACTACTGGGTCCTTAATGGCATAAAAGCAAGGCATAAATCTCCCCTTATAAGTCTAAGATACTGAATAAATGGGCTGTGCCTCCAATTTCTTCTGACAGCTTAAGGTTCTTAAGCTTAGCTATGAACCTCTGTTTCCTAGTCTTTCTAATGGTTTGGCATGACCATTGAGGTACATTCCAAAGGGGGGTATTGTATTCAATAATTGGCTTAATCAATGCTGAATAATAATCAGACAATGATGTCTTTAAATCTTGATGATATTTCTTTGGCACTTTGCTGTAGTAGAATGACTTTCTAAACACTGTCAATACATTATGTTCGAATATGAGGAAATTATCTACCCAAGTTCCAAAATCTCTAACAATAGTCTGTTTTTGAAGTGGGGTTTTGTATGCATTGTTAGAGTGGAGGGAGGGTGTCTACCAAATGTGACAATAGTGTGTTTTTTGCATTTAATTTGAGTCCCTTATTAGTACACTGGGTATTTATGGGTGTCAGTTCAAGTTGAAGGGCTTGGGCATCAGTGGGGACTTTGCAATAACTTGCAGTTTAAGTCATCTGCAAACTTACTTAGCCAGAGATCTTGCTTCACAGTCTGGAGATGAGAAAAGTAAATGATGAGCAAAAGAAGCCCGAATAATGAGCCCTGAGGAATACCACTGGTTATCGTCATGCTGTCTGATGAGGAACCTGCTAATCGTACTGTGTAGGATCTCTCTTACAGACAATTTGCAATATATCTTACCACATAAGGATCTAATTGTAATGTGTCAAGACTGGTAACTATACTAGCATGGGGGACGGTGTCAAAAACATTGGTCATGTCAAGGTACACCATGTGGACATCATGACAACTATCAACAGCTTGTGTTAGTCTCTGGTCGTCTATAATCTTTTATTTATTCACAGACCAACTAGTTCCTCAACTACCTGGTTACATGAACTTAACCTTGACCAGCATATAAATAAGATAACACTGGAGAGGTAGACTTATATCCTACTACATCCTCCACCTCTAGAATAAACTTCCGTCACATGTCAAGTAGCACAGAATTCCAAAATTCTCCTATGTATTTTGTATTGCCCTCCTTGAGGTTGAATGGAACTTTTGAATATGTATTATTGGCTAGGACTGTAATAATATGCAGACTGATTGCCTAGTACACCTATGAACCTAAAACATTATTCTTTTAAACCCAGCTCATGATAAAAGCAACAACAGTTTTAATTATATGATTAGAGATAGATTTCAAACTGCAAACAGAGCCTCATTTAATTTTTTTGCTGAGCAACTGTGGTAATAAGACTCACATGTTCTGAATGAGTGACTTTATTTTGTTTCAGATCAAAATAATAGCAGTTGTCAGTTTTGCAAGATTCTGACAGACATAGAAAATGCATATATTCAGTGCTAGTACTTTTTAAACACCTTTGCCTCCGGTTTTAATACAATAGTTTTACAAGGTTGGCAAAAGCATTTAAACTCTTGAGTATAAGAATATTTTTCATATTGATTGTGCCATGACCGCAAAGAAAGAATCCCACGGTATCTCAATTAAGGTTCAAAAGGTAGCACCCCACAGAAAGAATGTTAAAAATATGGACTATAGCAGACATTTATGTTCAAGACTTTTTATAATCTGTTTCATCTAAAATTATATAATTAGCAAACATTAACACTGCAGCCAGGCTGATTGGCTGGTGAAAAACTGATTCTGTTATATTTCCTCCTTTGTAAAAAACTAAGTTATCTGCAAAGACTTAATTTAGCAGAACCAGATGACAATTAATTATATCTTTTTTCAAGTTTTCTGAATGTGTCTAGTTTTCTTTTTACTGTTTATAAACCTACATAACCACTCTGAATTTAAAGTCTGCAGGGTATTAACTATCCCTTTTCCTACACTGCTTGCATGCCTTGTGTAGGAAACTGAAAATCAGTATGTATTCAACACACTTGTTTTACTTGAATCCTTGTGAAGACTCCTTTTTATTTTAACTAATAGTATAGCCTACTTGCAAAAGTAATAAGGTGTAATTTTTTTAAATACAGCAGCCATGGTTTGAGACTTTCTCTCTCCATCTACATGTACTGATATGCTGAGCAAGTTATACTTAATTGTCAAGCATCTCCAGATCACTACATGAAACTTTTAGTTGTGTACAGACATGTTATACTGTGACAAGCCCATAAAATATTTATAGTGCATGGAGTGCTGCAATTATACTCAAATATCAAGAGAAAGACAACCTTCTTGAAGCTACTAAAGCAAGACACCCAATATTAACAGTGTTTTGAAAGATGCTTGACAATTGTTTAGCACCTTTTTAATCACTGCTTATATCGGTTCCCACTACCATGGTAACACCAGTTGTGGAGTTGGTATTGGTATATATAAGTTCACAAAGGGGGGGGACTTGCATGGGGTAACTAGATATATTTTCAAAATTACAATGGACTGCATGACAACCTCAGAGGGGGGTGTGTCACTAATGATTGATACGGGGGAGGTGGCACTGAGGTTGGATACACAAGGTGTTTTTTTTTAGCTCTTCGCATCTCATTATCATTTTGACTAGCTCCTGTCTTCATCCCCTGGGGCAAATTAACCCACCTTAGTCTACCCGGGCTCTATCTGACTCACATCTGGGGGTCAGTGAGGAGACTGAGGACTCTGGTGCAGCATCATACTGCTGTTGGAGAGTGTTTCCTGTTCTAACCTTGCTTCCCCTCCCACCACACACCTTAGTTGACTGTCCAAGGCTGGATGTGCAATAGAGATGTGTTTGCATATTGTCTCACCTTCATGGTGACTCAGCAATCATAATTCTATTCATCTTAAGAATACGTCCCTCCAGAGTGCCCCTGGCGTCTGCCAGGAATGACCATAAAGATCCCCTAAGAGCACATTCTCCTCCCCCTGGGATGGACACGCCTATTATTTTCTGTCAGTGCTTTAGATACCTGAGCCACTAATCCATCTCGGTCATCAGAGTGATTGCTGGGTTTTATATCCTAATTAACAATGATGGCTGACAAAGACACAAGGTAGTGATGCAGGGGAAAAGATACTTACATATGCAATTATCAACTACATCGCCATTGTAAACATATGTTGGATATACCATCTATCAGTAATCAAAACATTAAGGCAACACTATTGAAATAAAGAAATACAAAGAAATAGTAGCCAGCATTAAAAACCAACACTGTAGCATCAATGGCACTGCCTGAGAAGAATGCACAGTCTCAAACAAAACATTAAAATAATAAATTTGCAACCAACTGCTATGACTCTGCTTCCTGATAGTGCCTGTCTTTATCAGGCAGCTTAACAAATAAATGAACCATAAGTATTAAGAATTAACACAGAAGTCTATGCTTCCAAGCCACCTTGAAATGGAAACCTTTATCCCACTTGCTTTTATATATCTATATCTATATCTATATCTATATCTATATCTATATCTATATCAATCTATCTAATATCTTTCTCTCTCTCTCTCTCTCTCTATAAATATATATATATATATATATATATATATATATATATATATATATATATAGATATATAGATATATATAGATATATACATATATATGGGTCCCCTTCAGTAGATCGAATATTTATAAGGTTGAACCACATATGGCCGAGACCATATGTTCAAATTTTTAAAAGTCCAATCTGACTGAATGGAGATCTCCGTACAGAGCAGAAAGGGAAGATTTCCCATTTCCGCAATGTAGTGTGATCTCGGAGTTGGTATATTTAAGTAGGGGGGGGTGTGGGAGTTGGTGTAGGCGGGCATAGCCCCTCTGCTATAGACATTTAGTTTTGTGTTTTTTGGTTTTATGTGGCTTTACATCAGTGTTCGAACTTTTACGAGTTCGAACATGTGGTCTCAGCCATATGTGGTTCGAACTAGTAAAAGTTCAATCTACTGAAGTAGATCCTCACACACACACACACACACACACACACACACACACATATATATATATATATATATATATATATATATATATATATAGTGTGTGTTTATGCATGTGTTTATATACAAAATATGTGTGTGTGTGTGTGTGTGTGTGTGTGTGTGTGTGTGTGTGTGTGTGTGTGTGTGTGTGTGTGTGTGTGTGTGTGTGTGTGTGTGTGTGTGTGTGTGTGTGTGTGTGTGTGTGTGTGTGTGTGTGTGTGTGTGTGTGTGTGTGTTTGTATGTGGATTCATCGTTACTCTGCTATGGTTAATTAAATGGAAATTGACTAGAGCAGCTCTAACTATAATACAGTATCAATGAAACCTGTCACCTGACAAGCTTGTCAGCAAGCTGCACATGCAATAATACAAAGATATGGAAATGGGTCTTATAGGCTGAGTGACATTGATTGTTTGGGATGTAGGCTACCCACTGAATTAGGTAAATTGAGTATCAAGTGACCATTGCAGTGATAATAATACATATGCAGTAGAGTATCAGATATACATTCCATTCATTAGAGTCCATCCACTTTACCTGGCCATGTTGGGCAAAGGCGCAGAACAAGTGGTCACTGAGATAGCGCAGAGGATGATGATGAAAAAGTAAGGCATTTGGTCACCTCCTGAACCCAGTCTAGTGCCCCATTGTCTGGGACTGAAAACTCAAAAATAAAGTTACATGATTAAGGCCAGCCTGATGGGATAGGAGCAAGCAGTTTTCTTAAGAATTTGTCATCAGTTCAAGAATGTTTAAGAGGAGATCATAAGGTTGATTACACAAGAACAATGAAGCTTCCATTCTATAAAAATTAAATCAGACTGAAAGAGATTATGCAGAAAAACTGTAACATTATTTAAAAGAGTTTTCCACATGAAAGTCTTAGTAAGAAGTAAGGATACAGCATTTGGAATTGGGGTCAAAGAGAGATAATAAGCCTATGATTAATGGTGTAGATAGAATGGGTAGATGTATGAACTGCAAAGAATATAGGTTTATCAATGATATCACTAAAATTACTATCAAAAGGATTTTTACTTGTGACATAGTAGGATCAATTTACATAGCAACATGCTTAACCTGTGATTAATTTTATGTTGGAATGACCAAGTAACAAATTAGGCAGAGAATTTACAAACATGTTTATTCAATACGAATTTTAGATAGGAACAAAGTTTTAAATATAAATTTTCTCCTTTATAAGAATTTTACGAAATTTGTGCAACTTGTACTGGTAAAAGTACCAAAACGTCAACAGGGTAGAAACTGGAAACATTTGTTAGAGTATAAGGAAATGACATTGCAGTTAAGATTGAATTCTGCTCAATTTATCATAACTGGACTTCTGGAAAGAACGCTTTCTGAATAATTGGGGTCTAATTACCATGTTGTTCTTAGCTTTAGGCCTTAACAAACTGGAACTAATAGGCAGTCTTGTTCTGGTTTGCCTAGATAGAAGTCTCTTTACAGGCAAGCCAAGTATATCTTCACGGGGTCTGTTTCTGAGATTGAGTAGATTCAAAAAGACATTGGTATTATCACACTTTGACCTCTCAAGTAAATGCTTTGCATTCTGTACTGCACGTTCAGCTAGTCCATTTGACTGTGGATATTCTGGACTACTAGTAACATGTAGAAAGTTCCATTCTTTTGCAAATTTCTGAAACAACTGACTAATACATTGAGTACCATTGTCAGAAACAACTTTGTGTGGACTGCCATGGACTGAGAAATGGCATTTCAACTTGGTGATAACAACAGTGGATGTTAAATTAGGTAGTAAATCAATCTCAAACCAATTAGAATAAGAGTCTACCACACTAAGTAATGTTGATTGTTCCACTTGAATATTTCAGTAGCTACTGTTGATCAAGGTAGTTCAGGAACTTGACTTAGCTGAAGTGGTTCTTTTTGCAAATGCGGTTTAGTACTATTGAATACTGAACAAGAAGAAAGTAGTTTGTCAGTGTCTTTTACTAGAGAAGGCCAAAATACTAATTCTCTCACCCTTCTTTTGGTAGATTCGGAATGTGGGTGACCACGATGCAAAATCTGGTGGTACACTAAATTGCTTTGACAGTCATCCAGCATTAATGTAGTGGTTGAGATTTTACAAAATTGGATCAGCCTTTGTATGATCTCTCAGCTCATCAGGTCTCATGGACGAAAAATTATGCACTTCCATGATGTCAAAGTCAAAATTCCTTGCATGAAGCTGTTCCATTGTATTTCTGGATGATCTGGATAAGGTATCAGCCAGATAAAGACATTTGCCTTTTGTATAGTCCATTTTGAAGTTGTACTTTTGCAATTTGAGCATCATTCTTTGTAATCTCGCTGGAGCTAAATGCATAGACTTTGATAAAATAGTAACTAGAGGCTGGTGATCAGTTTCAATCTGAATAGCTCGACTTTAGATATAATCATGAAACTTTGAACATGCATATACTATTGCCAAACATTCTTTTTCAATTTGAGCGTATTGCATTTCAGTTTGGGTAAGAGCTCAAGATGCATAGGCTACTGGTCTGCCTTCTTAAAGAATAACTGTGCCAAGACCAAATTGTGACGTATCACAGGAAAGAGTTACTGGTTTATTGGCATTATAGTAACTTAATGTAAGTGAGGTGGCAATTTTCTGCTTAAGGTCTTCAAAAGCTCTCTGGTGCTGCTCCAGTCAAGACCATGTAACATTTTTGCGAGTCAACTCTCTCAAAGGTGCTGTCAACTCACTGAAGTGTGGTATAAACTTACCTAAATAATTGACCATACCAAGAAAACATTGTAGAGCCTGAACATCATCTGGTGTTGGCATCTCAAGAATGGCTGTTTCCTTGGATGGGTCTGGTCGTAAGCCAGTACTAGTGAATAAATTACCTATATATGTAACTTCTGGTAGTCTGAATTTGCACTTCAGAGGATTGACCTTTAAGTTCACTTCACGTGTTCTGTCTAGTACTTTCTTGAAGTTTCTGTCATGTTCTGCTTCACCATTGCCTCCAACCAATAAATTATCTACTATTATGGCACAAGGATAACCTGAAAACATTTGCTCTATTGCATGCTGAAAGACTTCACTTGCAGAATTTATTCCAAATAGTATCCTGAGAAATCGATATCTGCCAAATGGGGTACTGAAAGTAGTCAGTGATGAAGATTTGTCATCAAACATCACTTGCCAAAATGAACTTTTTGCATCTTATACAGAAAAAAAACAGTGGCATTTGGTATTAGGGCTGTGACTTCCTTGACTATACACATTGGATGATGCAGTCTCTTTAATGCTTTGTTCAAATCTCTTGGGTCAATACATATTCTGATTTTCTGAGCCTTTTTTGTGGGCTGTTACCATGGACAACACCCATTCAGTTGGTTCTGTAACTGGACAAATTACACCTTTGCACCATTTTATCCAGCTGAGCTTTAACTTTATTCTGTATAGCTATTGGAACTTTTCTTGCTGGTCTGACCACTGGACTTGCCTCTGGGGTCTGACTTCATAGAATACACAACTGGAAGTTAGCCCAACTTGTCATCGAAAACATCAGCATACTCTGAGAAAATAGCTTCAGTAAAATTGGAGCTAGGATATGTGCTTATTTGATGAGCTTCTTTGGTAAAAGAAAGTAAATTCATTCTCAAACTGTCTCCGAGACCCAATAATGACTGCACAGGTCTTCGGACTACATAGAATAACAAGTTGTAACAGTTCTTGGCAAATAACATAAAAGCGCTACTGAGCCTTCGGTTTGAATTTCTTCACCTGTATAAGCAATTAGTTTCACACAACTAGCCACACTGAGTTGTCCATTAGGTCTCACTTTAGCAAATGTGTCTGCTGACATAACATTACGCTTTGAACCAGTGTCTACTTTAAGCTTGTGGTTTTACCATTGATCTGGACAGTACAAAACACTTCATTCTTTGCTAACAAATGTACTACATTAACCTTTTCACCAATTACTGATACACTATCTATGTAGAAAGTAGAATTGCAGCTCTCTATATGATCAACTTGCTTTTTCGAGTGACCCTTCTTTATAACTGCGTGAGGTTTGCAAAACTTTTGAAAATGGTTCCATTTTTTACACTTGTGGCATTGCTGACCAAATGCTATGCATTTTTCTCTTTTAGACTCATGACTGGCACCACAATTGCAATAGTTAACAATAAAGCTGGATTTGGGTTTTGCTGACTCATCCTTGTACTGCAGTGAGCATGCCCCCTTTCTTAGAACTTGCTGAAAATCTATGGGTTTACCTGGGGCGCCTGCAGGGGTGGCAGGTATCATGTCCTCAGGGCTGCTTCTGCTAGCCATGTGTTGCATGGTGTCTACATTTGCTCTGGAGCCTGCTGAAACCATGCTCTTATCACTTGCAAGCATGCTAGTATGCCTTTCCATAATTTCATGGATTTGACAAATCTCAATAAATTTGTTCAGCATTAAATCATTGTCATGAAGCAAAATCTTTGTCACTGCAGCACTATTAATACCACACACAAGCCTGTCCTTTATCAACTTATCTTTTAAGTCACCAAACAGACAAGTTTTAGCTCTGTTTCTCAGGTCAGTTATATAAGCTGCAAAAGTTTCCCCTGGTTTTTGATCTCTTGTGTAAAACAAATGCCACTCTCATGTAATATTTGTCGGGGGGTTACAGATTTCCCTGAACTTGTACTTCAAACTTTCAGGATCTTCCCTTAATTCAGCCTGTACAACAATATGATGGTTTTCATCTTGTCCCTTATATAAACTGCTGGTGAATACACAAATGAATTCTGACCTAGCTAGGTTTAGCAAAATGAATGCCCTGGTGCATGCATCTTTATCAGAATAAGCTACTTGTATAAATATATCGTACTCTTACTCAAATATTCTCCAATTCTCTGCAATATTCTGATCAAACACCAGTGGTGTTGGTTTTCAAAATTGATCTGCCATATTAACAGATACCAGTGAAGGCTTTTGGAAGTATGCACAAACACACACATATACTTATCAGCAACAACAAGAACAAGCAGTGAGTCCCAGCTCTACCTTCCAAAATTATAAAATTTATTCAGCTCAAACGAATCTCTCTAGCGCCTCGGCCAACAGCCTTTGTAGAGTAAAACAATGAAGCCTTTAACAATTCAGAATATATACAGCATGAAACAATAAATCAATTATACAATCAACCAATTAAAAAAGTATAATACACATTTAAAGTCACAATTCTAAATAAGACTTTGCCAATTACATTCTCTATTCAAACCATAAGGATGTAAAGTACCATATTTCATAATTAAAATGGATTCTTTCTGTCTCAATATATTCTTTTGCCATTCCAAATTGTTATAATAAAGAGGTACATGTTCCAGTATGGTAACTTTTATACAATCAATATTGCCATTATGTACAGAATTAAAATGTTCAGCAATAGGACTACTAAATTTATTATTTTTTACATCTCTAACATGCTCTTTGATTCTATCTGCTAACATTCTCTTGGTTTCACCAATATAATATTTATTACATGTACAAAAGATAGCATAAATTATACCTTTGCTCATACAAGAGTATCTTGCTCTAGTGGTGAAATTTCTTCCGTTTATCTTAACCACCTCAGACACTATATGCTTACAAACGGAACAATTTCCACAGGGAAAAGTTCCTACAACTTTCATATTATTAAATATACTGGTCTTAGGCTTCTTATAAATACTATGTACTAGAAAATCTTGAATACTTTTACCTTTTTTATATGATATAACTAGTTTTGTATCTTTTAATGAAATAATATCTTTCTTAATGAAATTCCAATACTTTATAATCAATTTATTAATAATATATGAAAAATTTGTATGTTTGGTAACAAAAAACATCTTCTCCTCATTTGATTTATGGGTATTATAACTGTTATAATTGTAACAATTATTGAATGTATTTGCAACATTATTGTTTTTAAATACCTTACTAAGACTATTCTTAACATTCACTGGATCATATCCTCTATTTATAAACACTTCAGCTACTTTGAGAGCTTCATCATAAGCTACTTTAATATCAGTATTTAATCTTTTTATTCTTGTTGTTGCTGATAAGTATCTCATTCTCTTGTTGTTTTTCGTAACACACATATACATATGCCAGAAATTTATACCAGTATTTGTAACTATGCCCAATAACACAACACACCTTGAATAACTGAACTTTGTGAAATAAGTCTCTCTGAGACTGTAATACTCTTGAAATCACTGTACTGTAAAAGTCCTTTATCATCAGTGTAAGAAACATTTCAAAATAATGTTCATGCACCAATACACTTGTCCAGCGTTTCCTGGAATTCATTAATTCCAATGCCCTGGACCAGCTCATTCTTACCCCCACTAGAGGTAGCAACATCCTTGACCTGGTCATTACTAACATGGGCGACCATTGCTCTACATCAATAGTCAACTCTTCCATGGTTTGATCCAACCACAAACTAATCACCTTGGAAATCCACATCCCTCCCACCCACCCCCATGCTAAGGTAACCACCATGAAAAACTTCTCCAAAGCTAGCTTTGGGCTCCTAAGAACAGAGGTGGCTAACTTCACGGCACCCATGCAAATGGAGAATAGTTGCATGACTGATGAATCATATACCAATGCACTGTACGAACATGTACACAAATCCATGGATCTCACCATACCCAATAGAATCAAGACGCTCTCCTCCAAAAAAGGGAAGCCAATCTGGTGGTCCCTGCCATAAACAAACTCTATAACAGAAGGAGGGAACTGATGCGGAATAAGGTGAAGTCTCAAGACTGGAAAAACTCCCTTATCAGCCTCAACAAAAAGTTGAGATGCCTCATCAAATCCTCTAAAGCTAGCTATGAAAACAGAATTTCAGCAGATAGTAAAGACAACCACAAGGCCTTCTATAGTTATGTAAAGAACCTCCACAGCAATACCTAGATTTGTTCTGAGCTAAGCACAATGGTACCTCCTATACCAAGCCAACAGATATTGCCAATATACTGGCCGGCAGATTCAGTGCCAACTCCCCCCCCCCAAAGGACCACTCACTATACGAGTAGATTGCCAAGCACCCAGTATTACTACTGCACAATATCCCAGGCTATGTTCTACATGAACTACATTGTGAACTGGCACCTCACCTGTGTGCCCTGTTCAATCACAGCCTCACCTCATGCTTTGTCCCTACCAAATGGAACACTGCTATAGTCATCCCTCTCCACAAAGAAGGAGTGACTACAGACCCTGGGAACTATCGCCCCATTAGCCTGACAAGTCTGTATGCAAAGGTATAGAACCCATCATCATGGACCTAATAAACAAGGATATAGGAAATCTCCAAACTCTGGATCCCACACAGTTTGGTTTTGTGAAGGGTAGATCATTCCTGCTCAACTTGGTAAATTTCTTTGAGTCAGTCACCAGAGCTGTGGATGAAGGCAAGGTGGTTCATACAGCTTACCTTGATCTGGCCAAGGCCTTTGATATCATTCCCCACTCAGGAATCATAGAAAACCTCACTAAGCTAGGCATCAACCTCTATATCACTAGGTGGGTTGCAAACTGGCTCACAAATAGAATCCACAGTGTGAAAATAGCTGACTCCATGTCAAACTGCCGACCAGTCACAAGTGAAGTCCTACAGGGATCGGTCCTGGGTCCTCTCCTGTTTGATATCTACTTCTCAGAAGTCTAGTCCAACACGAAGGGACTCTGCCTGACAAAGTTCGCAGATGATTGCAAGTTGGTTGCCACTATTAACTCCCCAGGTGATGATGACATCCTACAGAAAGGCCTCACTGATACCACCGACTGGTGTCAGAAGAATGGCCTTAAGCACAATGCCAAAAAATGTGTCGTCATCCCCTTTGGGAAAAAAACAATTCCCATGAACTACCTCATTGATCGTAGTCCACTAAACACAGAAGGCATTATAAGAGATCTGGGAACACAGGTTGACAGCAACCTCTCTTTTTACCACCACACTGTCACTGTGGTCAGAAAGTCCTTCTATGTGGCACATTTCATTACTAACTGTTTTGCATCCAGGAAGAAAGAGGTCATTGTCTCCCTCTACTCTTCCTTCATTAGGCCAATCATTGAATACAATGCCCCATTTGGCATGTACCTCAGTAGACACCTGCAACAACTGGAGAGGCTGCAAAAGTACCTCACAAAGAGGATCCTAGGCCTTAAACACTTGTCTTATATGGACAGACTCAAAAGACTCCAACTATTCTCTATCTCATATCGCCTTCTTAGAGGTGATCTCTGCTTGACTTATAAAGCCATGTCTGACCCAGCTCTGTTAGAAATGCTACATCTAAAAAAATCCCAATCCCTCCACACCACATGCTCCAGGGACCTCAACTTCATTACCACAATCAACAGAACGTGCTGGAGGGGCAGGTTCATAACCCAGAGACTGCCCATGCTATGGAATAGACTTCCCATACATGTTAAACAGAACACCTCACTGGCCCCTTTCAAGAGAAATCTTGATGAGTGGATGGGAAATAGAAAATTCGCCCTGGGGATCACTCCAGTGGCTCTACTCGACAGAGGCCCTGGAAACTAAGGTCAGGTGGCATGATGCCAGGGTAATCCTACTGGCTAGGCTTGTAAACGCTCCAGGGCCATTTGCCTAATACACACCTATGAACACACCTATGAACCTATAACTGTACTGTGCAAATAAACTGGGCAGAAGAAGCTCAGAGTAATAAATATTTTAAGTAACTGCACTTTGCAAATAACTAGTTCACAGCACACTTCTCAAAATAGTTGTGCTTTGCACACAAATAAACTCTCCAGAATAAATACACAGTAATAAGCATGCACTGTAAGCACTTTTACACAATTTAAGATACTTCGAATAACTCTACTTATGCTCTGAATACAATGCGAAATAGTAATTATGCCAAAACACAGTACTTTGCCAAAAAAATGCAGTCGCCTTGCTTTATTTATGCTTGATGTGCCCTTTTTTTACTTTATTATATTAGTTTTGCTTATTTAATCTTTTTCCATCCCCATTATACGTTTCTTGTGCTCTTTTTACTCTAAACATGCTTGGTTTGCTTTAAACATGCTCATTTTGCAATTCTGAGGTAATTCCATCCCGTTATGTGATTTTCTGATAATTGTTTTATCAGATATCTTAATTTTAAACACCTTGTTTAATTAATGAGCATTTTGTGCCTCTCTCTTGTTTAATAATGCGGTTTGTGCCCTTGTAATGTTCAGTTTTATCTTTTTTATGAAATAAATAGTTTGTGCAAGTTTTCAATACCTTTGGTTTGTTTCTGCCCCTTTTTTGTGCTCATTTCTCTTAGTTTACCTTCACTGTTATCTCTACGCCTCATAGCTCTGAAAAGCAGTCTCTGAAATTCTGGTTCTAACACCGTGTCGTTCGTCTAGTCAGGATAAAATAAACAAGTCTTTGTGGGTTCTGTCCAAGCAGCTTTGTTATATACAAACACATCAGGAGTGAGGCTTAATAACTTTAACTTAGGTAAACTTACAAACAAACTAGCTATTACACTCACACATGCTCACTCTCTGGCTGCACTCTCAAAATGGCACTGAAGCTAGCACGTGCTTGCTATTTATATGCACATGCCGACCTTGACATGCTTCTTAAAGGTACTGTACACACACACTATTCTACAGCCATATCCATTGATAAGTAGCTGTTTGTCTCAGACTACCCCCAAACCCCATTAGGACCATTGGGGTCCTCGTCTGTCTTAACCGTTTCCCACTTCCCTTGTTTAAACACATTTGCCACTCTCCTTCTCCCTGAACCACATCATCACTAATTCCACTCTTCCACTCTCCATCCCATACAGTCAAGTAATAAGGCTTCTACTAATTAGGTTCAGTGATTATAATACAATTGCCCCATTGTAAAAATAATTCCCGACTACCAGGGTAGTTAGCCAACATGCCCTTACTGAAATATTCTTACTTACCTACAAGTTGAAGTCCCCCCTTTGCAAACATGAGTCCACATATCTTGACAAAAAGTCCATTGTATGTTGTCCTACTCAACACTTCCTGCAGTGCATAGCAGTTCACATATGAGCAGAATGATCTTAATGTCTACCACTTTTCTGCTACTTGTACTTTGCTTACCCATGACCAATTTTCCTGCTCTGTCTACTTGCTACGTATGTCAATATGTAACCATTGCAAAAAAAAAAGAATGAAAAAAAAAACAGTCTACCCCATCAACACTTGTTCCAGTGGAAATAAATGTTTATCTTCTACTAGTCACTACCACAGGGCTATAAATATAAAGCAACACTCATAAAAAGCACACATACAAATGTTTCACATGTAACTCAATTTCCCCATTTTAAGCATGCACAGATAATATAGTTGATACACACAAACTTACACATCTAGCTATATCTGTCTATACATATATATATAGTAGACCACTGGAAAAACTGGTGCTTGTGAGCAACAAAGCTGCTATATATATATATATATATATATATATATATATATATATATATATATATATATATATATATAAAAAATGCATATACAATGATAAGGACCTTTGGATCCCAACAAATAACCAGTATACAATAATACTCATTCCGCATGCCTTCCATCACCTAATCAGTCAATGTACCTTGAAAGACTGATTGCCATTTGCTGTCACCAGATTCATCACCTTTTACTGAACAGACTTTACCTTATTCCTCCATATTCTCTATCTTCTTGCTTCCTCTGTAACTATCAGTTTCACAACTTTTGTATCTATCACAACCCAGGACACACAAAGGAAAAAATAATCAGCAAAGATCCTATAGTAGAATTCCCTTTAGCAGCACCTGTCCTCACTTACTTTTGATTAGTGGATTGTTGGCTTCAAGTATCTCCATGGTCCCATGGAGAGCTGATCCTCATCCTCTTAGTAATCAACCCAGACTTGCCTTTTCTCCTTTTTGGGTTTGATGGTTGGCTCTTATGAACTGGTACCTACCACTCCTGTAGCTCTGATTCTTGTCTTGGTGCAGTTACTCCCCTAATCCTCTATTCTTGGCTACCCTATAATCTTCTCTGTCAATCTATGTCTTTTAGAAAAAGGTTATCTGTTACTCCTTCACACCTCCCTGTCCATGCTACATTAACACAATAGCCGCTAAAGTACCTAGGTGGAATCAACAGGTGTTATGGTGTAAATATCCAACGGTCTATTCTGCAAAGCTCTTTCTGTCACTGAAGGCCTTACAGTTGTCACCACATGCTTCACTGGAATCACAAAGCACCCTAGGATCTGATCTGTCCGGACTTGTCCTTGAGGTAGCCATGGTTGGGCATTGCCAGGAATTATTCTTTTGTAGAAACCAACAATTGCATTCAATGACTTGCAATGCAAGACCTTCACCTGCTAATCCCTTTCACTATCACACTTCTCCCTGAACCACATCATCACTAATTCCACTCTTCCACTCTCCATCCCATACAGTCAAGTAATAAGGCTTCTACTAATTAGGTTCAGTGATTATAATACAATTGCCCCATTGTAAAAATAATTCCCGACTACCAGGGTAGTTAGCCAACATGCCCTTACTGAAATATTCTTACTTACCTACAAGTTTAAGTCCCCCCTTTGCAAACATGAGTCCACATATCTTGACAAAAAGTCCATTGTATGTTGTCCTACTCAACACTTCCTGCAGTGCATAGCAGTTCACATATGAGCAGAATGATCTTAATGTCTACCCCTTTTCTGTTACTTGTACTTTGCTTACCCATGGCCAATTTTCCTGCTCTGTCTACTTGCTCCGTATGTCAATATGTAACCATTGTAAAAAAAAAAGAATGAAAAAAAAAACAGTCTACCCCATCAACACTTGTTCCAGTGGAAATAAATGTTTATCTTCTACTAGTCACTACCACAGGGCTATAAATATAAAGCAACACTCATAAAAAGCACACATACAAATGTTTCGCATGTAACTCAATTTCCCCATTTTAAGCATGCACAGATAATATAGTTGATACACACAAACTTACACATCTAGCTATATCTGTCTATATATATATATATATATATATATATATATATATATATATATATATATAGTAGACCACTGGAAAAACTGGTGCTTGTGAGCAACAAAGCTGCTATATATATATATATATATATATATATATATATATATATATATATATATATAAAATGCATATACAATGATAAGGACCTTTGGATCCCAACAAATAACCAGTATACAATAATACTCATTCCGCATGCCTTCCATCACCTAATCAGTCAATGTACCTTGAAAGACTGATTGCCATTTGCTGTCACCAGATTCATCACCTTTTACTGAACAGATTTCACCTTATTCCTCCATATTCTCTATCTTCTTGCTTCCTCTGTAACTATCAGTTTCACAACTTTTGTATCTATCACAACCCAGGACACACAAAGGAAAAAATAATCAGCAAAGATCCTATAGTAGAATTCCCTTTAGCAGCACCTGTCCTCACTTACTTTTGGTTAGTGGAATGTTGGCTTCAAGTATCTCCATGGTCCCATGGAGAGCTGATCCTCATCCACTTAGTAATCAACCCAGACTTGCCTTTTCTCCTTTTTGGGTTTGATGGTTGGCTCTTATGAACTGGTATCTACCACTCCTGTAGCTCTGATTCTTGTCTTGGTGCAGTTACTCCCCTAATCCTCTATTCTTGGCTACCCTATAATCTTCTCTGTCAATCTATGTCTTTTAGAAAAAAGTTATCTGTTACTCCTTCACACCTCCCTGTCCATGCTACATTAACACAATAGCCGCTAAAGTACCTAGGTGGAATCAACAGGTGTTATGGTGTAAATATCCAATGGTCTATTCTGCAAAGCTCTTTCTGTCACTGAAGGCCTTACAGTTGTCACCACATGCTTCACTGGAATCACAAAGCACCCTAGGATCTGATCTGTCCGGACTTGTCCTTGAGGTAGCCATGGTTGGGCATTGCCAGGAATTATTCTTTTGTAGAAACCAACAATTGCATTCAATTACTTGCAATGCAAGACCTTCACCTGCTAATCCCTTTCACTATCACAACGTGTAACACTTTATCGTAGTTCCATTATCTTCCTTCAAATGTCAAATACTAAGCAGAAATTAGCTCACTCATCATACACTTTACCACTTTCACTTTTGGTCCTGCCAATGATAGGATTTTTTTCCACATTACTTAGCACAACACCCAGTCCTTGCACAGAAGCTGTGGATCTTAACCATAATATGCATTTGGTGTCTCCTGGGATCACTTCACTCTTCCCAGCCCCATGCATTCACTCTATCTGCAGATCAAGATGTGTCCCCTATTTCACCAAAGCATACATCATGTCCTGTATTAATTTACAAGTTCATGTACTTTCAGTACCTTAAATCAATCCTATAATTTGGGACTTTTCATGTCAGAACCTGCTGCAGACTGTCACATGGCTTTTCATGCATTTATCACCTCCTCTTCCTTCTCCTGCCCAGATATGACTTCCAGTTTTTGTAACTTGCATTCAACCAGATCTATCATGCTGCCTAGCTGCTTCCCTTCTTACTTCATTACAAGGAGCTTCTGTCTTAAGGCCCCAAACTCAGTAGCGATAGCATCCAGTATGCTTATGTTTGCCTCCAATCTATTCCATTTCCTATCCTTTCAAATTTGAAAAACAAAACAGGATCCCAAATGTTTTATCATATCCTTTGCTGCACAATCAATTTATCACACTTCTTGGCTTTTATTTATATGAAATGTATGTCACCAGATGTGGAAAAAGAGTATCAGTCTGTTTCTTCCATAATGTTGACATAACACATCTTATTTGAGTTATATATGCTAAAAGTGTAAAAATGAAATACAATGTGAATAGTTATATTTAGGAGTTACTTTTGGTGGTAACACCATAGGATTAAAATACTTCCCTTTAGGGTTGGACATAGTTTAAGGTAAATAATGGGTTGACTTTAGAGAACAAGACGGTTTCATTAAAATACTGCCACCCAAAACTGCAGAGTGGGATAAATAGAGTGTTGAAGAACAGGAGTAAAAGTAAACATTTTGGCCTGCATTCCTGAAATTAATTTCATTCATATTGTGTTTTCTATTGAGTTATCACCTTTCTTCTAATTTTAAGTAATCTCTCTTAGATCAGAGATTAAAGAGAAGAGAGAATTTCATGCCACTGGACTAAGAGTGGAGAATGATTTTTTTTTCTCACTAAACCTTCTGAAAAGCTGGCCACCAATAGGGAGGCATTATCAGCAATAGAGCTAAGGGATTATATGTTATATCTGAGGTACAGTTTAGCTTCAACAGGTAGACATTGTCTGCTAAGAAGTTAAATGTGTTAGAGCTGAGATGAAGCTTATAGCCTTGCTGTGGTAGATAGCCTTGTCACTTTTTCTAGAGTAAGACATGGGTGTTCTGTACCATCAGATTTTGTTATAAATTAGCATAGTTTGTTAGTGGTTGCTTGTTGTCTGTTAGTGTAATAAGAGAAGCAGATATGTGTTAATGGGAATGAAGAAGTCCAGTTTAATAAGGATGAGAACACCATGAAGTAGTGATGGGAGGAGGTAAGAAGTGGCAAGTATTGTATTGTATTAGTTGCTTTGGTGAGACAGACATTGGATCAGTAAAGTATCCCTAATTTTTGGTGATTTTTTTAATGCAATTTTTTATAATCAGGTTAAATTTAATATGATTATGTACTATCATCTCTAACAATGTTCTATGAGAAGTGACTTTGATGCTTGTATTATTAAGAGAGAGGATTTTATTTTTTCACACAGCCAGTACTTGGATTTGAAGAAAAATGCCACAACCTTGTTAGCGCTTTTGTCCAATTTAATACACTTGAATTTCTTCAGAAAATAACATCCATACATTTTCTGCATTTAAATAAATAACACTTGTTTGTTTGACTTATTTAGTCAAGGAAACAGATTATTCTGCCTACAACATTTTATTAGTTGAATATCCTAAACTGGTGACACTATTTGGCATTCCTAAGTTACATAAAAATAGAATGGATCCTCCTTTTAGGCCTATAGTGTCAGCCAGTTTTTATACGACGGAACCAATCTCTGTTTGGCTTGACAAACTCCTAAACCCTGATGTGCAAAAATCAAAATTTTATTTGAGAGACTCATGGCATTTACTTGAATGTTTGAGTCAATTACATAAGTTAGAGATGCCTGTTAAAGTTGCATCATTAGATGTGGTTTCTCTATATACAAGTATAGACCAAACAACTGGTGCAGAATATCTGAGAGAATATTTGAGTCAATATACTGATTTTGACAATGATGTTGTTAATACAGTGTGTATTTTAATGGAGCTTGTATTAGAAAACAACTTTTTTATATTTGAAAATACTTTTTTTTAACAATTTTCATGTATAGCGATTGGTTCTAGGGTAGCCCCTTGTTTTGCAAATTTGGTGATGGCAATGTGGGAGAATAAGTTCCTTATTTCACATCCCCTATCGGAAAACATCATATTCTATAAACATTACATAGATGATTTGATCTTTTTATGGAAAGGGGATGTTGATTCTTTTTGCACATTTGTTCAATTTTTGAACAATTCAACCAATTTTTTGCAATTCATACTGGCAACATTGGTGACAACATTGATTTTTTGGATTTACATTTAACCATTGGTTATGATGGTTCACATTTTGAAAGTTGTATCTTCAGAAAGTCTACCTTTGTCAACCAATATTTACACTATGACAGTTTACATCCAGTTTTTATGAAACGTGGAGTTGTCAAGGGACAGTTCATCAGACTTAGTCGATTAAATAGTAGAGATGAGATTTTTCACACAGAAACTGGTGGGATTTTTTACACAAAGAGGTTATGATAAAGCCTGGTTGGACAATATATTAAAAGAAGTTTTAGGTCTTAGATTTAGTAAGGCGTGTCCTATTTTGAAACAAATCAACAATTTGGTTGTAGTTAATTCAGCAGTGAATGTAACATCTAGTGATTATTCTTTGGCTTATCCTATGCCTATTACTAATGTGATTGTATTTATTAGAAATGCCATTTTGAATAATTGGAAAGTAGTGTTGGGTAATACTGATTTGAGTAAAATAGTTGGTAATTTTCCTTTGTTTACTTACAAAAGGATAGTGAACATAAATACTATTTTAGAGAGAGGTACCTTTGATCATAATAGTGTCAACACTAGTTTTAATTTGGGTACCTTTCCCTGTGGAGCATGCAAACAATGTAGATACATTGCACGGACTAGTTCACTATTGTTTAAGCACATCAATAGGAAAATTCAGTGTAAGGGACACTACAATTGTAAGACTAGAAATGCGGTATATGTTGCTATGTGTAGTTCATGTGAACATTTTTATATAGGAAAGACAATAAGACCATTAAACATACGTATATATGAACATACACTAGCCATACGTAAAAAAGATATGTTAAATGCTCTAGCAAAACATGCCATGTCTTGTTCCATCTTCAAAAAGTTCTCTTTTTTCATTTTAGGGAAAGTTAAGGATGATAAATTTAGTGGGAACTTTAAAGTTCTTTTAGAGTGTAAAGAGACTCTATGGCAGATTTTACTAAATGCAGATCAGCTTCCTGGATTAAATGATATGATTAATATAAAGTGCTTTTTACAAGCACAAAGATTATAATAATCATTATTATTATTATTAATAATTTTACATATTTAAAGTTGATTATTTATGTTTATTTTTGTAGAAAAAGTGATGTGCTTTTAAATGTTTGAACAACATATTAAGTATTTTATGCATTTCATTGGATCATTTTATCACATGTGACACAGCAGTTATTTATTTAAATGCTGAAAATGTATGGATGTTATTTTTTGAAGAAGTTCAAGTGTATTAAATTGGATGAAAGCACTAACAAGGTTGTGGCATTTTTCTTCAAATCCAAGTACTGGCTGTGTGTTTTTTACTTGTTTTTTCGAGTTTTTGTGGTTTTACAATTTCTTGTTTGGTCAGTGATGGCAGGAGAAGAATTGAGTCAGGAGACTCTGCTAAACCTTAGCATCCATCCCGTTCCCGAGTCGGTTAGAAGCTTTAGTGAACTTATTACCTCAACCATTTCGGAGATTGTTTGAGAGGCTTTATCCCGGCAGATAGGCAATGGGGGTGTTTCAAGTAGCCTGAGCATTCAGTCAGGTAATCCAGGAAGCAAGCAAGATAACGTCAGTGCCAATGTGGACGTCTTTTCCAACCAGGCAAGTTCGGTTTCGCCTGTGAGGGTGAACGTTAGTTTGCCTCCAGTGTGTATGAATCAACGAGGATTCAATGGCGCTGGTTGTTCGGACATAGTTACTGAAAGTATCTTTAAGGAAATAACAAATCCCTTTCACAACACGCAAAATGGATCTGAAGTAAATAAAGTAAGTGACTTTGCAATTCCGTCCAGTCCGGACGAGTTTACAACTTGCAAAAACAATATTTTTTCACTCGAAAAGTTGTGTACAAAAACAGTGTCATTACAACTAGAAGTCTTTTATTTAGAATAGAACATTAACTTGAAATGTGTGCCTTTTGGCTTAAGAACTTTTAAGTTCCCTAATTGCGTGGTTCAGGGTGACAATTTGTACACCCAGTTGGTTGAATTTTTTAACAATACAGGACTAGCGTTCATGAATATGCTTATACAACATTACAAAACTGAACTAGTGTCTTTGAGAAAACAAATTGAGAGTCTTGACAGTAAACTTAGGGCTTCATATGCCTTTAATTCTTTGGCGTCCTTATATTACGGCATTAATGCTAAACTTGAGAGACACAGAGCTTCTGTTATTTTAAGAAAACAGAAAAAGCTCAAGAGAGACCTTGCCGCTTATGGTTCTAAAACAGCTTATCCAGTAAAGAACCTCAATGTCAAAAAAGATGGTACAAGTTATGTTGTTAATATGTTACATCAACCAACAATGTCAACTCAATTAACACAGACGCTGGTTCAAAAGTGTGCTTAGGAAATGCCAACGACAAAGGAAATGGTGGACACATTCAATTAGACAATATGCAAGCTTCCACCTCCTATGCACAAGCAGTTTCTGTAGTGAACAAATCTGGTCCTTTTTTGATGGACAAAACAGGCAACAAAAAGACTCTGAGATGGTCCAGAAAGGTCCAAACCATGAGCAAGGGGAAGGGCAAGGAGCGCAAAAAGAATTAGATTACACTATTAATGTTTGTAATTTAACTGATGATGTCCTGACAAACGACATGATTTCTGTACTTAAAAAGTTTTTTCTTTTATTCCATCAAATCATGTAAATGTCTCTAGGTTAATAGTAGACTTCAAATTGTATCTAAGGAAGCTTAATTTGAAGTATATTTTTGAAGGTATTGCTAGACCTGAATCTAAGGATTTTGATTTCAAAAAGAAAAGTATGTACAACCCATTATTAAATTCCACTTAGATGGTTTTGGGAAATTATGTGAGCAGGAATATAGAAAGATTGGGTGTCATGGTAAATGTAAACTCAATTTACTTCCTTCAGAAATGTCTGCACTGGAAGATTTGGCCAACAATAAGAATTGGCGTATTATGAAAGCAGACAAGGGTGGTACTATTGTAGTTATGAAGTCCACTGACTACAGTTTGGCAATTAATTCATTGTTAAGTGACAATAATTGTTACAAAGTAGTCACAGAAGAGTACATCACCCAAAGTTTTTTAAGATTGGCACTTGTTTGTTTGACTTATTTAGTCAAGGAAACTTAGATTATTCTGTCTACAACTTTTTATTAGTTGAATATCCTAAACTGGCGATGCTATTTGGCATTCCTAAGTTACATAAAAATAGAATGGATTCTCCTTTTAGGCCTATAGTGTCAGCCAGTTTTTCTAAGATGGAACCAATCTCTGTTTGGCTTGACAAACTCCTAAACCCTGCTGTGCAAAAATCAAAATTTTATTTGAGAAACACATGGCATTTACTTGAATGTTTGAGTCAATTACATAAGTTAGAGATGCCTGTTAAAGTTGCATCATTAGATGTGGTTTCTCTATATACAAGTATAGACCAAACAACTGGTGTAGAATATCTGAGAGAATATGTGAGTCAATATACTGATTTTGACAATGATTTTGTTAATACAGTGTGTATTTTGATGGAGCTTGTATTAGAAAACATCTTTTTTACATTTGAAAATACTTTTTTTCAACAAATTTCAGGTATAGCGATGGGTTCTACGGTAGCCCCTTGTTTTGCAAATTTGGTGATGGCAATGTGGGAGAATAAGTTCCTTATTTCACATCCCCTATCAGAAAACATTGTATTCTATAAATGTTACATAGATGATTTGATCTTTTTATGGAAAAGGGATGTTGATTCTATTTACACATTTGTTCAATTTTTGAACAATTCAACCAATTTTTTGCAATTCACAGTGGGCAACATTGGTGACAACATTGATTTTTTTTGGATTTACATTTAACCATCGGTTATGATGGTTCACATTTTGAAAGTTGTATCTTCAGAAAGTCTACCTTTGTCAACCAATATTTACACTATGACAGTTTACATCCAGTTTTTATGAAACGTGGAGTTGTCAAGGGACAGTTCATCAGACTTCATCGATTAACTAGTAGAGATGAGATTTTTCACACAGAAACACAGAAACTGATGGGATTTTTTACACAAAGAGGTTATGATAAAGCCTGGTTGGACAATATATTAAAAGAAGTTTTAGGTCTTAGATTTAGTAAGGAGTGTCCTATTTTGAAACAAATCAACAATGTGGTTGTAGTTAATTCAGCAGTGATTGTAACATCTAGTAATTACACTTTGGCTTTTCCTATTCCTATTACTAATGAGATGGTATTTATTAGAAATGCCATTTTGAATAATTGGAAAGTAGTGTTGGGTAATACTGATTTGAGTAAAATAGTTGGTAATTTTCCTTTGTTTACTTACAAAAGGATAGTGAACATAAATACTATTTTAGAGAGAGGTACCTTTGATCATAATAGTGTCAACACTAGTTTTAATTTGGGTACCTTTCCCTGTGGAGCATGCAAACAATGTAGATACATTGCAGGGACTAGTTCACTATTGTTTAAGCACATCAATAGGAAAATTCAGTGTAAGGGACACTACAATTGTAAGACTAGAAATGCGGTATATGTTGCTATGTGTAGTTCATGTGAACATTTTTATATAGGAAAGACAATAAGACCATTAAACATACGTATATATGAACATACACTAGCCATACGTAAAAAAGATATGTTAAATGCTCTAGCAAAACACGCCATGTCTTGTTCCATCTTCAAAAAGTTCTCTTTTTTCATTTTAGGGAAAGTTAAGGATGATAAATTTAGTGGGAACTTTAAAGTTCTTTTAGAGTGTAAAGAGACTCTATGGCAGATTTTACTAAATGCAGATCAGCTTCCTGGATTAAATGATATGATTAATATAAAGTGCTTTTTACAAGCACAAAGATTATAATAATCATTATTATTATTATTATTAATAATTTTACATATTTAAAGTTGATTATTTATGTTTATTTTTGTAGAAAAAGTGATGTGCTTTTAAATGTTTGAACAACATATTAAGTATTTTATGCATTTCATTGGATCATTTTATCACATGTGACACAGCAGTTATTTATTTAAATGCTGAAAATGTATGGATGTTATTTTTTGAAGAAGTTCAAGTGTATTAAATTGGATGAAAGCACTAACAAGGTTGTGGCATTTTTCTTCAAATCCAAGTACTGGCTGTGTGTTTTTTACTTGTTTTTTCGAGTTTTTGTGGTTTTACAATTTCTTGTTTGGTCAGTGATGGCAGGAGAAGAATTGAGTCAGGAGACTCTGCTAAACCTTAGCATCCATCCCGTTCCCGAGTCGGTTAGAAGCTTTAGTGAACTTATTACCTCAACCATTTCGGAGATTGTTTGAGAGGCTTTATCCCGGCAGATAGGCAATGGGGGTGTTTCAAGTAGCCTGAGCATTCAGTCAGGTAATCCAGGAAGCAAGCAAGATAACGTCAGTGCCAATGTGGACGTCTTTTCCAACCAGGCAAGTTCGGTTTCGCCTGTGAGGGTGAACGTTAGTTTGCCTCCAGTGTGTATGAATCAACGAGGATTCAATGGCGCTGGTTGTTCGGACATAGTTACTGAAAGTATCTTTAAGGAAATAACAAATCCCTTTCACAACACGCAAAATGGATCTGAAGTAAATAAAGTAAGTGACTTTGCAATTCCGTCCAGTCCGGACGAGTTTACAACTTGCAAAAACAATATTTTTTCACTCGAAAAGTTGTGTACAAAAACAGTGTCATTACAACTAGAAGTCTTTTATTTAGAATAGAACATTAACTTGAAATGTGTGCCTTTTGGCTTAAGAACTTTTAAGTTCCCTAATTGCGTGGTTCAGGGTGACAATTTGTACACCCAGTTGGTTGAATTTTTTAACAATACAGGACTAGCGTTCATGAATATGCTTATACAACATTACAAAACTGAACTAGTGTCTTTGAGAAAACAAATTGAGAGTCTTGACAGTAAACTTAGGGCTTCATATGCCTTTAATTCTTTGGCGTCCTTATATTACAGCATTAATGCTAAACTTGAGAGACACAGAGCTTCTGTTATTTTAAGAAAACAGAAAAAGCTCAAGAGAGACCTTGCCGCTTATGGTTCTAAAACAGCTTATCCAGTAAAGAACCTCAATGTCAAAAAAGATGGTACAAGTTATGTTGTTAATATGTTACATCAACCAACAATGTCAACTCAATTAACACAGACGCTGGTTCAAAAGTGTGCTTAGGAAATGCCAACGACAAAGGAAATGGTGGACACATTCAATTAGACAATATGCAAGCTTCCACCTCCTATGCACAAGCAGTTTCTGTAGTGAACAAATCTGGTCCTTTTTTGATGGACAAAACAGGCAACAAAAAGACTCTGAGATGGTCCAGAAAGGTCCAAACCATGAGCAAGGGGAAGGGCAAGGAGCGCAAAAAGAATTAGATTACACTATTAATGTTTGTAATTTAACTGATGATGTCCTGACAAACGACATGATTTCTGTACTTAAAAAAGTTTTTTCTTTTATTCCATCAAATCATGTAAATGTCTCTAGGTTAATAGTAGACTTCAAATTGTATCTAAGGATGCTTAATTTGAAGTATATTTTTGAAGGTATTGCTAGACCTGAATCTAAGGATTTTGATTTCAAAAAGAAAAGTATGTACAACCCATTATTAAATTCCACTTAGATGGTTTTTGGGAAATTATGTGAGCAGGAATATAGAAAGATTGGGTGTCATGGTAAATGTAAACTCAATTTACTTCCTTCAGAAATGTCTGCACTGGAAGATTTGGCCAACAATAAGAATTGGCGTATTATGAAAGCAGACAAGGGTGGTACTATTGTAGTTATGAAGTCCACTGACTACAGTTTGGCAATTAATTCATTGTTAAGTGACAATAATTGTTACAAAGTAGTCACAGAAGAGTACATCACCCAAAGTTTTTTAAGATTGGCACTTGTTTGTTTGACTTATTTAGTCAAGGAAACTTAGATTATTCTGTCTACAACTTTTTATTAGTTGAATATCCTAAACTGGCGATGCTATTTGGCATTCCTAAGTTACATAAAAATAGAATGGATTCTCCTTTTAGGCCTATAGTGTCAGCCAGTTTTTCTAAGATGGAACCAATCTCTGTTTGGCTTGACAAACTCCTAAACCCTGCTGTGCAAAAATCAAAATTTTATTTGAGAAACACATGGCATTTACTTGAATGTTTGAGTCAATTACATAAGTTAGAGATGCCTGTTAAAGTTGCATCATTAGATGTGGTTTCTCTATATACAAGTATAGACCAAACAACTGGTGTAGAATATCTGAGAGAATATGTGAGTCAATATACTGATTTTGACAATGATTTTGTTAATACAGTGTGTATTTTGATGGAGCTTGTATTAGAAAACATCTTTTTTACATTTGAAAATACTTTTTTTCAACAAATTTCAGGTATAGCGATGGGTTCTACGGTAGCCCCTTGTTTTGCAAATTTGGTGATGGCAATGTGGGAGAATAAGTTCCTTATTTCACATCCCCTATCAGAAAACATTGTATTCTATAAATGTTACATAGATGATTTGATCTTTTTATGGAAAAGGGATGTTGATTCTTTTTACACATTTGTTCAATTTTTGAACAATTCAACCAATTTTTTGCAATTCACAGTGGGCAACATTGGTGACAACATTGATTTTTTTTGGATTTACATTTAACCATCGGTTATGATGGTTCACATTTTGAAAGTTGTATCTTCAGAAAGTCTACCTTTGTCAACCAATATTTACACTATGACAGTTTACATCCAGTTTTTATGAAACGTGGAGTTGTCAAGGGACAGTTCATCAGACTTCATCGATTAACTAGTAGAGATGAGATTTTTCACACAGAAACACAGAAACTGATGGGATTTTTTACACAAAGAGGTTATGATAAAGCCTGGTTGGACAATATATTAAAAGAAGTTTTAGGTCTTAGATTTAGTAAGGAGTGTCCTATTTTGAAACAAATCAACAATGTGGTTGTAGTTAATTCAGCAGTGATTGTAACATCTAGTAATTACACTTTGGCTTTTCCTATTCCTATTACTAATGAGATGGTATTTATTAGAAATGCTATTTTGAATAATTGGAAAGTAGTGTTGGGTAATACTGATTTGAGTAAAATAGTTGGTAATTTTTCTTTGTTTACTTACAAAAGAATAGTGAACATAAAGACTATTTTAGAGAGAGGTACCTTTGATCGTAATAGTGTCAACACTAGTTTAAATTTGGGTACCTTTTCCTGTGGAGCATGAAAACAATGTATATACATTGCAGGGACTAGTTCAATATTGTTTAAACACATCAATAGGACAATTCAGTGTAAGGGACACTACACTTGTAAGACTAGAAATGTGGTATATGTTGCTATGTGTAGTTCATGTGAACATTTTTGTATAGGAAAGACAATAAGACCATTAAACAAACGTATATATGAACATACACTAGCCATACGTAAATAAGATATGTCAAATGCTCTAGATAAACACGCCATGTCTTGTTCCAGCTTCAAAAAGTTCTCTTTTTTTCATTTTAGAGAAAGTTAAGGATGATAAATTTAGTGGGAACTTTAAAGTTCTTTTAGAGTGTAAAGAGACTCTATGGCAGATTTTACTAAATGCAGATCAGCTTCCTGGATTAAATGATATGATTAATATAAAGTGCTTTTTACAAGCACAAAGATTATAATAATCATTATTATTAATAATTTTACATATTTAAAGTTGATTATTTATGTTTATTTTTGTAGAAAAAGTGATGTGCTTTTAAATGTTTGAACAACATATTAAGTATTTTATGCATTCCATTGGATCATTTTATCACATGTGACACCAGTTATTTATTTAAATGCTGAAAATGTATGGATGTTATTTTCTGAAGAAGTTCAAGTGTATTAAATTGGACGAAAGCGCTAACAATGTTGTGGCATTTTTCTTCAAATCCAAGTACTGGCTGTGTGTTTTTTAATTGGTTTTTCGTGTTCTTGTGGTTTTAGGATTTTATTTTTTATTCATGAGACAAGAATTAGTGGAAAAAAGAAGTCTTTTTTAGGAGGGTAGGGGGTTGAACATGAGTTATAAGTAACAAAGTTATGTTTCAGGGACTGATAAACCTTCCTGAGAAATTTTTTGGAGATGTTCTAGGTTGTCTGATAATCAAATGAATGTGGAGTCACATGCATGTTATATTAGGGAGGCCTGTTGTGTGGATGTATGGATTGTGTTACTGAGAATTTAAAGAGGAAGCTCAAGGACAGAGCCTTGTGGTACACCGGCAGTGACTGGAAGGTATGGAAAGAGAGTGGATTGCCAGTTTACTGACTAATACATACTGAAAAAGTAGCTTTTGAATCTTAGAAAGGTGGGCTGAGATAGATCTAATGAGGACATCTGAAACATATGTTTGCTGTGACAAACATGGGTGCTGGAACCATAGAGCCAAGGGGAGGGGGAACCCCCCCCCGTTTTACAGTTGGAAGACCTGTCGAAAAAAAATTAATGAAGTGGAGTTTTCACACTAATGTGGATTCACACACGGAAGTTAAACTAACTAAATTAGCTGTTCTTGTTCTCTTATTGCTCTGTGTTACAGGAGTTATGCTGCCGCTGTTCTATTGGTGCTGCCAGAGCCAGAGTCATGCCGGTAAGGGGAGTTTTGTTCTTTTATTTGCAGGAGTTATGTTGTGTGTGTGTGTGTGTGTGTGTGTGTGTGTGTGTGTGTGTGTGTGTGTGTGTGTGTGTGTAAAATGCCCCCAATTAGGTATACCTGGTGGTTAGTGTTACTTAGACTCAAACAAGAGCCTGAATTATCTACCCACACCATCACTTGTAATTCATGGAGTGGAGTCCATAGCTCTCAACTGTCCAGATTTTCACAGAATATCTGGTTCATACTTTTGTTCTGTTTCGCTTAAAATGTATGGTTTTCTGGCAAATCAGTGAGAATTGAATTCACTAAATAATGATAGCCCTTTAAGTTTCAGTCTTCCTATCTTTCAGGAAACACATGGTAACACAAAATACTTTATTTTAGCAACATTCTAAGATTATATTAGCAATATTTAAAATGTGTCCCTGGTTTTGGGCCTTTGCCCTACCCTCAAATAAATGTTGTCTTTTTCCAGATTTGTTGTGCTGCAAAGTTGAGAGATTAGGTTGAGTGTCAAATTGATTTTACAAGGAGCTGAGAGCTTCGGGGGTAGCAATGTTTAGTGCTACTTATACTAAGCTGCATGCATTGTTGGTAGCACAACAGGTAGTATACTTGCTTTTGATGCAGAAAGTTGTGGGTTCTACTCCCACAGTATACAGATGGATCACTGATACTGTACTGTGTTGTACTTTAAAAAAGAGTGGATGCTGCAGTCCTATGAATGTCCTCTTTTGGAGGAGTTACCTAGTAACTATGTTTCTCTTATCAGTTTGCCATCCATTCCCCATTGCAAAATTACTAGCTTTTCATTGTTTTAATTTAGCATAGGCAATTTATTCTTCAAGGGCAACAGGCACTTTATTTGCAGATGAAACAATGAAATATAAAGGTGTTTGCTAGCAGCAACCTCTTCATTAGTTACAGATCCCTTTAATGTGGAATTATTTAGATGACTTACTTCTGCAGAGACTTTGCATATTTACTGATATTGGTGGATTGTAATGACAGAAGTTTGAGTGGCCTTTTATGGTTGAAATTTTCTGAAATGGGTAGTTTTGTCATTATTGGGTCATCCATTTTGTTTCATTGCTTACTAGAAGACTGTCCCAAACTACAAATTTAAAACACATTCTAACAAGTGGTGCTGTATTATACAAGGAATATAATTTAATACAATCAGCTTAATACAATCAGGAAGTTGAATCAAAGAATGCAAACATGTATGCTTGCTCACAGGATGCAGGAAATCAAAACAGAGTAAGAGACCTGTCACCAATGGCGCCCCCCAGGGTTCAGTGCTGAGACTTTTTCTGTTTGGCATATACATCTCAAAAGTAGAAGGAAATACCAAAGGACTTTGTTCGACTAAGTCTGAGATGACTGCAAGCTAGGAGCAGTTATTGAATCCCTAAATGACTTAGCCATCATTCAGGAAGGTTTGTCCCAAACAATAACTGGTGCCAGAATCATGAATTGAAACTAAACTCCAAGAAATACATTATCGTATCCTTTGGGAAGTCATCTACTCCAAGGAACTGCCAAATTGACAATGCCCCCTGAGAACTGACCCAGTTGTTTGGCATTTGGGAACTTGTGTGTACAGTGACCTAACTTTTGACCAACATGTGCCCAGAGTCATAAGAAAGTCTTTCTATATTACACAGCTTATAAACAAAATGATTTTGACTAGCTCTAGAGATGCTATTGTCTCCCTTTACAAAGACCTCATTAGGTCAACCATTTTGTATAATGCCCACTTTGGCATGTGTCTGTCTAGACCCATGGAACAATTGGAATACCCACAGAGATACTTTATTAAAAGGATACAAGTCTTAAATAATAGGGGTTGCATGGACTACCTCAAAGATCTATCATTATACTCAGTATCCTACAGAGTGCTTAGAGGTGGCATATCTGGCATACAAGGCAGCCTCTGACCTAATACAGATGGACCTACTGAACATCAGCCAGTCAAATGCCATCAGAAATACTTAGTCCAGGTTTCTAAACTGAATGTTGTGGAGAGATGAATATATATCACAGAGGCTACCACTGTTCCAGAACAGACTATCCATTCAAGTAAAATAAAGCTCACTCCTGTCCATGTTTAAATGCTGCTTAGATCTAAGGATGGGTAATAGAAAATGTACTCCAGGATTGCCCCTCATGCCACTAATGGATAGAGGCAGTTCCTAAATGCTGCATCCCTTACATGGGTCCCCTCAAATTATCTATAGTATGATCACATTTATTCTCACTAGGGATAATATACAATTATCAACCATGGGATAGGTAAGACCAATCAGGAAATGTTAATTCAAGCACCAAAAGCGAAATTGGCTAAGCTTAAAATGTCCTCCAAGTGAACCTATGTTGTGGTAGTAAATAGTTTTAAAAAATTGCCCTTTTTAGATCACTAAGTGCCCCTCTCACACTCTGCCCCCCCCCCCCCAGTCTTCAACTACTTCCGGCACCTCTGGTAACAAACTGTGTGAAAGGCTTTAGACAAGTCTAGAAGTAAGGAGGAGACTAATTTGCTGTTATCTCTAGCTTTATTGACAGTATCTATAAAGGCTAGAAGTGCAATAGTACTATGTGAAAAATGGAAGCTGCATGGGGGACAGAAGTTCTTCTTGCAGGAGATAGTTTAATGATTGTTTTTGAATACATTTTCAAATATTTTGAAGAGAGGGATAAGACTTCTATAGGTCTAGTTAGTGATGTCTGTTGAATGTCCTCCTTTGTGTATGAGGGATAATGTGTGATTTCTTTCAGGTGGATGGCTTGGGAGGATTTTGTATTGACCTATTTATAAGGATTGAGATGAGATAGGCAATGTTATTGGCCACTATTTTAAGGCACTCACTTGGAAGGCTCATAGGTTCACAGGTAAGTACTAGGCAACTGGTCTGCAGACCATGTCAAGCATAGTCAAAAACCCTATGCAAAACTTCACTCTTGTCTAAAGGAGCGCAAAATAAGACACAATAGACTAGGAGAGATTCTGAGACTGCCCATCCATTATCTAGGTTTATCTTTAAGGTGGCAAGGGTACTACTCTGCTTGACATGTAGTAGAATTTTGTTCCAGAGGTGAGGGATACATTGGGATATGAATCTGTTACTCCAATGTGTCTTATTTATCTGTTGATGAAGGCTTAGTTTATTTAACCAAGTATTTGATGTACCACTAGTTCTGTGAAGGTATAGGAGATCGAATTAGGCTGGATCTTTCTTGGTACAAAGACTAGATATAGATATCCATGGAAGAGTCTGTACAACGCTAGGTACAGAGGAAGAGCTGCCAGCCTCTTCTGATAACTAAGATTTTTGAGGCCAATGATCTTTTTAGTTATGAATCTCTGAGATCTCTCAAGTTGTATGACATGCCAAAAGGTGCATTACATTCAATAATGGCTCTGATAAGATATAAGTAAAGGGGAATTAAGGTTATCATTTGAAGTAGATTATTAAATTACCTGCCAATAGCCAGCTCTGTAGAAGATAGAAACCAGTCTGTCATTATTCTGTACGCAATACTACTACCAATAAACTAATGCTTATTACTAATTTGTAGAAAATTATGTGAGAGTTTTATTTAATGGTGTACCTGAAATCTCAAGCCAGTATAAGTTTATATCACCTGTTTAGTTTCCTAAATGTGCTAAAATATGTTAATGAAGTATTTGTCGTAGTTTGTTTTACCAGGGAAAGGATACTGGATCAGTGTCAAGGTGACTTACTCCTTTGCGCTGGTTTGGTTTGAAAGAACTGAATTTTATTTACTAGCAATAAGACTATTACATATTATATATTATATATTATTATTTACTAGCAGTAAAACAATTTGTCTAGTTCATTGTTATAGAAAGTACTTCAGTCCAATATATTAGGATACATAGAATTTGGCTTCAAGGAAATTCTCTATAATATCCACTATGGGAGATTGTATTATACAGAATTCACAACTCTAGACTTGATATTGTTATGCGTGCTGTGAAGATAGGTGAAGGCTGCCAGCCTAGCCAGATATAATTTTGTAGATAATTCTGTCATTTGTAAATATTAATATAATATTAATATAAGCCACAGGCTTGTTCTCTTAAATGGGAAAAAAATGGTGTTAAATGTGGAACTGCAAGAATGTAACAACAGTCCACTCTATTGTAACAAAGCTAATAAGTCAATTTTTTGATGTCAGGGCTTGGAGCCAATATGTCTGGATGAAGGAATTCTGGCTATATTGACTTGAGACCAGAGTTATTTGCTAGAATTTGCATATATAATTTCTTGTATTGTTCTGGCTTCCTGACCAGCTGCAAGATCAAGGGCATTTAACCTTTGAGAATCTGTTAGTCTGGGAACAAGAAAGAAATCATGTAATCTGAAATGAATCAGTGGCATAGCTCTCAACCGATCAGAGACAAATCTCAACAGAATCAGGGGCAATTCCTCAAATAATCAGGGACAATCAGGGACATTTTTTAAATATTTGTACTATTAGCTTGAAACATTTGCAGAATAAGAGAATGTGGATTAATAATGATTTTCTGACATAAAACGTCTATAACTCTGAATTACTATCATTATTTATTAAGGGCAATTCACCACCTTTTCTTCAGCAGTCACCAGTTTTAAGAGGGATTAAGAGGGACAGACCTCCAATTGGAGTCTAAATCAGGGATGTCCCTGAAGATCAGGGACAGTCGAGTTGTCTGATCAGTGGTACTGTGTTATCAATTTAAGGACAGAAAGAATGAGAGCATTAGAGCATTTGCCTTGAGAACATCCAACATCACCAGCACTGCCTGTGTCTATATGTAACTTTATGTTAGAACTGTGTTTTCTCTTAGATATAGCTAGGAAACAGGAAGATTAGACTAGTTTGTTTTTCTGTGATGTCAGAACTTTTCAACTGTATTATTTTAAGTATTTCTCTGTGATCTCTGAGCTCTTGACTAGCACTGTGTAGTAAGAAGTATTGTCTTGTATTTTTATTATTTATTATTAAATATTTCTAAAACTTTCAACTTTGGCTGTTTTGTGTAGAGATAGTTTAAGCTCTAAGAGTACATTGCATGTATATAGTGATACTGTACCAAGTCACTCCAAATAAATCTTGACTGTTCAGTCGCACTTACCATTTGGATAATAATATTGGACAGTATAATTGGATACCCTTTCATAAGGGCCTCTGAGTAGCTGATAAATGTTAGCTGGGTCATGGCAGTGATTTCTACTGTATAATCTGGTTAAAAGGGGCACAGCTGGAGAACCTGTGCCAGCCTTCCCCAGGAGTGTCTGTGTGGTTGTATAAACTCTTATCTCAAAGTGTGTGTTTGAGCTACTTGGGCAGCGACACAAAGCACTGGTTGGACAGAGAGGGTGCTGGATGTTTTAGCTTGCCTATTAGGCTGAGATCTGGACCCTATAGCTGTGCCAGTGGGGAGTCTTATTGGGGACCTGGAGAGAAAGGCAAAAACCAGCCCCAGACTGACTGTGATCTCTTTGTGTGCTCTTAAGGGAAATTATACTTTACTGTGTGTGCATTTATTATCCTTTCCCTATATGGAAGCCCCTCACTGGTGTTAGTGGTGAGGATTAAGGCTCCTTGATCACTGGACCAATGCACGGGCATCACATATTAATTATTTGGCAGTGGTGAGTTATCCACACCACATATTAATTGGTTGGCAAATACTAATTGGCTTGGAGTGGTGTGGGTAGAGTTAATTCCTGTAGCTTGTGTACAGTGACCACTGAAGTTTTTTTGTACTCTAAATCAGCCATGCAGTGAATACTCAGAGTTCAGATCACAATTGTTTTATTTTTTTTGTTAGCTTAATTAGTCAGGGAGAGCAAGCAGCATGTCAGCAGACGAGTACGGAAAGCTGACACGGAGCCAGCTGGCTAAGATGTGCCAGGCTAGGGGCTGGTGCATGGAAACCTGACTAAGTCAGGCATGATTGCAGCTTTGGTCACAGCTGCATCAGAAAACAGCAACCAGCAGGATGGTCAGACTGGCAGTGGAGATGTACCATCCTCAGAGAATGGACAGCTGAACCTTTTTGCAGAGGACTTAAGAATCCATCTGGAGCTAAAGAGACTTGAGTTGGAGGCCAGGTGTTTGGAAATAAAAGCAGCTGAGAGACTGAGATGTCTGCAGGCTGAGGAGAATGAGAAACTGCTATATATGGAAGCTGAGGGAAAGGAGAGGCAGAGGCCACATGAGGAGGAGATGCTGACTCTTTGCCAGAGTCATGGAGGTAATGTGGAAGGGAGTAACTGGACCCCAGAAGCACAAAAGGTCAGTAAATTTCTTCCACGGTTTAAAGAAGGGGATAATTTTGATAACTTCATTCATATGTTTGAGAGGGTATGTAAACAGTATGATGCTGACCAAAGGCTCTGGGTACAGTTCCTGACCCCCTTACTCCATGGTAAAGCTGTAACTGTGTTGTCTAAAATGTCTGATGTTGACTGTTTTAATTATACTATGGCTAAGAACTGTTTGTTAGAATTGTTTAAGCTAACACCTGAAATGTATAGGAAAAAGTTTTGTGAGCATAGACACAAGGCAGATGGAAGTGTGCGTGAATATGTTGCTGAACTGAGCACTTATTTTCATAGGTGGGTGAGCAGATGTCAGGTCACCACTTTTGAAGGGCTGGCAGACCTTTTGGTGAGGGAACACGCCCTTAGCATTTTGGCTGAGGACATGAGGATCTGGTTAGCTGATAGACAATGTGCTACTTCAGATGAGTTGGGGAAGAAGGAAGACCTATACCTTGCAAGCAGAGCATCCCTGCACAGGAAAGGGACCCCCAGTACTGCTCATGGGTCTAAAGGAACCCATGGTGGGCAGCACAGACTGCCCCAACAGAATCTGCCAGTAGCAGGGGAAGCCACTACTCCAGGTACATATCCGGGACTTAGGGTTAAATGTTTTGAATGCAACCAGTGGGGCCATGTGGCATATAGATGTCCGCAGAGGCAAGGTGGGGAACAAAAGGTGAGAGAACCAGTAAGTGGGAAATACAAAATGCCAATAGTAGGTTGTCTTGCGACAACAGTGGTACCAAACTACCATCCTGAAGATGTCCTGATAGGGAAGGATTTGGATGAGGCAGTACCATGTGTTTATGCAGTTACATGCACACAGGCTTGAAGACAAGCATGTGGGTCTGGTAGCCTGGGGGAGACCCCGACAGACTGCATACTTGCAGCCAGGACTGGTGAGGTGGTTACTTCAGGGAGGGGGCTACTCTGTAGCACTGAGATTGAATGTGAGCCACACCTGATTGTGGGCACTGATGTTCCCCTGGACAGAATGACTGCCAAGGTAGAGATGAGTAGTAGTACCCAGGCTGACAATGAGGCACTAATGTCAGAGGATGCCAGGCTTCCTGTGGAAGGGGAGCTGGGAAGGGTTACAAAGAGAGAGTTGAGACAGGCTCAGGTCTCAGACCCTACATTCCAAGGCCTGAGGCAGGTAGCTAGGGAGGCACCTGATTCTCATGGGAAGGGGGAATCTGTATACTGGGACAAAGGGTTACTGTATAGAGAGTGGACCCCTGAGGGAGGGCTAGAAGGTGAGAGAATATAGCAGTTGGTAGTGCCTAGAGCCCACCATCTGGCACTTCTAGCCATAGCCCATAATATTCTCTTTGCAGGTCATTTGGGCATAAAACATACAAAGAGACATAATGTGCAGAACTTCTATTGGCCTGGAATTTCCAGAGATGTAATAGGGTACTGCAGGACCTGTGAGCAGTGCCAAAAGGTAGACAAGGCAGGAGACAAGGTGAGAGCTCCTTTGATGCCTTTGCCTGTGATTGAGGAGCCATCTGGATATTGTTGGGCCTCTGAGTACTCCCAGTTCCACATGGAAATGGTATAGCCTAGTGGTAGTGGATTATGCTACACGATATCTTGAGGCAGTGGCTCTGTCCTCCATTGAGGCAGAAAAGATGGCAAATGCTTTGTTAGAGATTTTCAGCAGGGTAGGTTTTCCAAAAGAAATACTGACTGACAGAGGTGCCAATTTCATGTCAGACCTGCTGGTTTGTCTGTGGAAGTACTGTGGGTGAAGCACATGAAGACCAACCCCTACCATCCCCAGACTAATGGTCTGGTTGAGAGGTTAAACTCTACAATCAAGTCCATGTTATGGGCATTTGCAGACCAGTTTAAGAGGGAGTGGGATAAATATTTTCCCCATCTGTTGTTTGCTTACAGAGATGTTCCCCAGGAATCCACAGGTTTTTAACCCTTTTAGTTGCTGTATGGGCATAGGGTGGGGGACCTCTAGATGTAATTTGAGATGAGTGGGAAGGCAATTGTGAACCTCACAAAGAGAATCTGTTGTAGCATATGTCCTAAACCACAGGACAAGGCTTAGGGAACTTATGGGCTTGGCCCAGGAGAACCTGGCAGGAGCCCAACAACAGAAAAACGTGTGGTATGACAGGAATGCTCGAGCTAGAGAGTATGCTGTGGGGTAGCAGGTAATGTTTCTCGTTCCTGTCAGACACAACAAGCTGCAAGCAGCTTGGGAGGGACCCTACAAGGTGGTAAGAAAGGTAATTGATGTTAACTACATGGTGGAACTGCTAGGCAGGAGGCAGGGGCACAAATTGTACCATGTTAACATGATGAAACCTTACCATAATAAGGAGGCCCTTGTGCTGAGCATTTGCAATGGATTGCGGGAGGAGTCTGAGGGAAATCTGGTGACTGATCTCCTCAATGAGGCTCGGACAGACACCTCAGTGGAAGGGGTAGCAATATCCCAGCAGCTATCTCCTACACAAGTTTGAGAAATATGAGCAGTGTTACAGGAGTTTGGGGACATGTTCAATGGGAAACCAGGGTGCACCCACCTGGTGCAACACCAGATGTATACAGGACCTCAAAGGCCTATTGGACAGGCCCTTTATAGGGTGCCTGAGAGAGTTAAACAGACTCTGCGGGAGGTTATACAGGAGATGTTGGAACTAGGGGTAATTCAAGAGTCCAACAGTCCCTCGGCCACCCCAGTGGTGCTGGTGCCAAAGAAGGATGGCAGCACTAAGTTCTGTGTGGACTACAGAAAATTAAATATTCACACAAAGTCAGATGCTTACCCTATGCCTAGGACAGATGAGGCCCTAGAGCAGCTGGGTGGGGCTAAGTATCTTGCAACCATTGATCTTACAAGGGTTACTGGCAGGTGCCCTTGACTCCCAGTGCTAAAGAGAAGTCAGCCTTTGTGACTCCTTTTGGCTTGTATGAGTTCACAAATATGCCCTTTGGGATAAAAATGCCCCAGTGACTTTCCAGAGGCTGGTAGATCATATCCTAGCAGGGGCAGGAGGGTTTGCCCTTGCTTACCTAGATGATATTGCCATCTACAGCCATTCCTGGCAAGAGCACCTTCAGCATGTCAGGGAGGAACTGGGCAGACTACAGATGGCAGGGTTGACCATTAAGCCTAGCAAATGTCAGGTGGGTATGGCAGAGGTCTCCTACCTGGGACATAGAGTGGGGAGTGGTAAGATCAGGCCAGAACCTGCCAAAATAGAAGCCATTCAGGCATGGCTTCACCTGTTACCAAAAAGAAGGTGAGGGCATTCTTAGGGACAGCAGGGTACTACAGAAAGTTCGTCCCCAGTTATAGTACCATAACTGCTCCCGTCACAGACCTGACAATGAAGAACAGGCCAGATAAGGTAGTATGGACCCCAGCATGTGAGAAGGAATTCCAGGAACTTAAGGAAACTTTGGGAGAACCCCTTGTGTTAGCCTGTCCAGATTACAGCAAATAATTTGTTGTGCAGGTGGATGCTTCAAACCATGGGGTGGGGGCTATACTTAGCCAGATTTCTTCTGAGGGAGAAGATCACCCAGTGGTTTATCTTAGTCGTAGGCTCCAACCTGGGAGGAATGCTATGCAGTTGCATTAAAGGAATATCTAGCCATAGTGTGGGCACTGCAGAAACGTCAGCCTTATCTGTATGGAAGAAAATTCACTGTAGTGACAGATCACAATCCCCTAACATGGTTAAACAAAGCCAGCCAGCAAAATACCAAGTTGCTAAGATGGAGCCTAGGTTTGCAAGCATATGATATGTCAGTGCAGCACTGCAGTGGGATTAGCAATGCCAATGCAGATGGGCTCTCAAGACAGGGAATGGGGTAAGGTATCCTCTAATAGACCTAACCCTCTCAAGCAATGTTTCTCAAAGGTCACTTGAAAAACTAGCTTGAGTTCTCTGGCGGGGGAGATGTGTGAAGATAGGTGAAGGTTGCCAGCCTAGCCAGATAGAATTTTGTAGATAATTCTGTAATTTGCAAATATTAATATAAGCCACAGGCTTGTTCTCTTAAATGGGAAAAATGGTGTTAAACGTGGAACTGTAAAAATGTAACAACAATGCACTCTGCTGTAACAAAGCTGATAAGCCAAGCATTTCATGACTGTATTTGATTTCAGGGCTTGGAGCCAATATGTCTGGATGAAATAATTCTGGCTATTGTCTTGAGACCAGAGTTAATTGCTAGAATTTGAATGTATAATTTTGTATATTGTTCTGGCTTCCTGACCAGCTGCAAGATCAGGTGCTATTAACCTCTGAGAATCTGTTAGCCTGAGAACCAGAAAGAAATGATGTGATCTGAAATGAATCAGTGGTACTGTGTTATCAATTTAAGGACAGAAAGAATGAGAACATTAGAGCATTTGTCTTGAGAACATCCATCACCAGCACTGCCTGTGTCTGTATGTAAGTTTGTTTTAGAACTGTGTTTTCTCTTAGATATAGCTAGGAAATAGGAAGAGTATACTAGTTTGTTTTTCTGTGATGTCAGAACTTTTCTACTGTATTATTTTTAGTATTTATCTGTGATCTCTGAACTCTTAACTAGCACTGTGTAGTAAGAAGTATTGTCTTGTGTTTTTATTATTCATTATTAAATATTTTTAAACCTTTCAACTGTGGCTGCTTTGTGTATTGATAATTTAAGCTCTAAGAGTACATTCCATGTATATAGTGATACTGTACCAAGTCACTCCAAATAAGTTGACTGTTCAGTCGCACTTACCATTTGGATAATAATATTGCACAGTATAATTGGATACCTTTTTATAAGGGCCTTTGAGTAGCTGATAAATATTAGTTGGGTGGTGGCAGCGATTTCTACCATATAGTCTGGGTAAAAGGGGCACAGCTGGAGAACCTGTGCCAGCCTTTCCCAGGAGTGTCTGTGTGGTTGTATAAACTCTTATCTCAAAGTGTGTGTGTGTGTGTGTGTGTGTGTGTGTGTGTGTGTGTGTGTGTGTGTGTGTGTGTGTGTGTGTGTGTGTCAGCTACTTGGGCAGGGACACGAAGCACTGGTTGGACAGATAGGGTGCTGGAGGTTTTAGCTTGCCCACTAGGCTGAGATATGGACCCTATAGCTGTGCCAGTGGGGAGTCTTATTGGGGGACCTTGAGAGAAAGGGAGAAACTAGCCCCAGACTGACTGTGATCTCTGTGTGCTCTTAGGGGAAATTGTACTTTACTGTGTGTGTATTTATTATCCTTTCCCTATATGGACGCCCCTCACTGGTGTTAGTGGTGAGGATTGAGGCTCCTTGATTGCTGGGCCAGTGCACGGGCGTCACACTTGCTATGCTAAGTTTCAAAGAATTTTCTGAAGATTATCTGGGTAATGCCATTGTAGGGTGGATACCTTTAGACAAGGATTAGTTGCTCATGGCAGGCCCCTTACTTTCATGAATAAGAATAATTGAGGTGATATAGTAGCTAGGTCATAGCTACTGCTGCATGTCTCCAGATATGAGTAAAATCATGGTTGTTAAGTGTAAGATATTTTTTAGGAATATGTGATATAGTACATCCAGAAAGGAGAGTAAGTCTTCCTTAAGAGTACTTTTTAAGAGGGTTAGAAAGCATTTTGTAAATCTCTGCTAATTTTGATATGGTAGTTGCAATTTTCATTCTCAAAGATAATTGAAGGATAGTCTGCATGTAATAAGAAACAGGAAGGATTTTTTTAATTTTCCTGAAGTGATAAGATATATGCTTGTTTTGTAATTTAAAGTTTCATTACTTAGTCTAGTAACCTGACAAACATATGTAAAAGTTGTTTGTGTTTGCCCTAAATTAGGCGATTTACATTTGGCTAGATACTGGCTGATCTTTGGGAAGGTACTCCATTTTATGGTTTGTGTAGTTTAGTTACAAACTATTGTAGACAGGATTACTTAAATAATGTAAGTAAATGATAATGATATGAGCATTGTCTTAGGAATGCGAAGGAGATGTGCAAGTACTGCAGTCCTTTTGATTTAGAATAAGAAATCTGAGCCAGTTATTGTATTTCTGCTGTAGCAGGATGTGAGTGAGCCTCATTTCAGATTAATTTTTTCCTCCTTCTTGCTAACCATCTATTTTCCACTTTCAAATGCTCATCTAGCCTGGTCATTCCCTTAAACCTGCTAGGGACGGGGGCTAGTTGCCCTAGGAGAGAAGGTCATACTGCAGTTAGATATTGTACAGCCCTACTTGTCCTGTGCTGTTTGAAAGCTCACTGTGATGTCCCCAACACTGTGAGGTGAATGGTGTCATTTCTGCGGTGATGTGCCTATCAAATTTCTAATTTTCATAGGATCAGGCAATTGGATATCATATTTCCTACTTGTTGCCCCACCTGTCTTCTGCCTGCTCTTCACTCTGCTTTACTCTTAGGTATATGCTGTCAGTAAGGTTCTACACATCTCCTCAGCACACATTGTCTCTTCTCACCCCTGAGACAAGTGAGCAGGTGCTGCCCATTCACTTCTCTCTCTACCCTCATTGACTTCCCTATGCTGGGACCACTAATTAAACCGCAATCACCAGGGTTATAGGAAGGGTTTCATCCCTCCCTGCCTCAGAGGCAATTAATTCAGATATAATGTTGAAGAGGTGGTTCTCTGTGTGTCAAGGAATTAGTGTTCCTGTGTACATTTGATATCAATTGTGCTACTTGATACAGTTATTGGGAAATTTGCTTAACTAAAGCCTAGTGGAAGGTGTATCTTTACATATTTAAATAGTTGGCTTAGAGGATTAAGGAAGTATAAATGAGCTGTTTCCTCTGGTCCAGTGGTGCAAAATGTGATTCCCTCAGCTTCCATTGGCTAACTGTGTGACTCCGAACAAGTCACTTAACCTGACACCAGTCCTGGGCTGAGTCTGAAAAAAATCCATGGGATTTGTGTTCTTCACAGAAAACAAATACAAATAAATAAATAAATAAACTTAGTGTGGATGATGTGGCCAGAGATGGATCTGAGCAATGATTAAGATAGGCCACACATCCGATTCCCAGTTAGAATCAGACAGTTTCAACATGAGCAGGCAAACTAACCAGGCAGAAAGACAGAGGCAAACAATGACAGCTGATTAAATGATAGTCACCACTTGGCTTGCTAAGGCTGCCCAGTCAGCAGGCAACAGCAAATTGTTGCCAATCTCTGCTTGACTTGGAAGTTTGCAAGCAGTATAATACAGACTATAGATAAAATAGTCAAGAAGACAATTGTGAACAAAGTTTGTGAAAGTATGCAGAGACCTGTAATACCAATATATCTGCTCTCATGAAAACTATATAAACTATATGTTTTACAAAGTGGCCAACATATATACCCTATAAATACTGTAAAGCAGAAGACTATAAGACTATAAAGGTTTGTATACTGCAACTCATAAACAAGAAAGTTGCAATGGCAAAGCACATGGATCAAGCAGAAACGGACAAACACAATGAAAAGTAGCATGCTCCAAATTTATTAAACACTAACAGGTAACAAAACAGCAATTGAAGGGAGACAGAGAAACACCTCATTGGCAAAAACATCCAAAAACACACTGGCTGACCAGTGACCTCACTGTGAAACACCTCTTATGAAGGAGGATCGTGCCAGATATGCAAATCAACATAGAAGTGTTTCTTTTGTATGACTTATGAATACCCACCGACTTCATACTTTACATAAGACGTTATATGTTTTTAATTTTTGTCTACGCAAGATCAAGTTCCTACCCCCTCATATTCCTGGCAGCAGTAGCGTTGTCAATGTCGCCTCACAGTTAGACGTTGCCCGTTCGATCCTCAGTTAGAACGTCTTCTGTGTGGCGACATGCGTGAGCGGGCGTTCCTTCGTTGAAGGTTGTGCGTTAGGCCTGGCAAGCCAGTACGTAAAACTCTACTGCCAATCATTAGTGGACCGGAGTTCCGCTGTGGCGACCCCTAACCGGGAAAAGGCCCAAAGACATACATCCTCCTAATGGGAGAAAGGAAATGTGTGTGTGTTTGTGAGAGCTGGCAAGTATTAAATAAGTATGGATAACCAGGGGCTGTCTACTGCCCAGATAAAATCAAACACAGTCTCAGTACAGAAGAAAATGAAGGAGTCAGGCGAAAGGGACACTAGATAATTTACTTTGTACAGTTACAAAATATAAGCAATAGGCGAAAAGGCTCATATCAAAGGAAAGGAAATGAGCACATATCACATGTCTGAGTAATATGAAGGACCTGATATGAGAATAGCTAAAGGGGAATAAGTTAAGTTTAACAAACCACATATGTTAAATTGCTACTAACCAGAATTAGGTAGGGAGGAAGAACGTATAACTGAATATGCATGCATGCAGAACAGTTGTCAAGCAATCAAGCTCACACCTCATCAAACTGTGTATGAACTGTATAAGAATGAATGCAGATTGAGTTAAAATCGAAACACTATTCCTGGAGTAGGTATACCTTGTAGAGGCATGGAGAATCAGCAACATAACAACAGATGCAGGTTGAATTAAAATAGGAACACTATGTCCTGATTACGTATACCTTGCATAGATAGGAAAAACTGGCAAATACCTTTTACTCAACTATTTAATTAATATAACAAATATTGGGCTGGTAGCTTTTGGTGGACTCTAACTGGGCAGTTGTAGCTTGTGGTGGGCTCCAAGACCAGGAGGTGAAACTGAAAGCTATGGATTATGCATGCACCTGGAAGAGATAAGGAGAACTTGCAAAATGCTTTTTAGTTTATTATTTAATTCATATTGAAAAAGCAGGGTGATTGTATCTTGTGGTAGGCTTCAAGCCAGGAAGGGAACCTGTATTTTATGGATAACATATGCATTTTAACACTTCGATGAAATATGAACATTCTACAAAATATGTTTCAATATACTATTTCATTAATTTTGTAAGATTCGGGATTGCTGTTGCTTGGGGAGTAGGTTCCAAATCCAAAGAGGGGAATGGGAGTCTGTGGACAGAGTGTTCACCTTGCAGGGACAATGAAAATAGAATACATATTGGTCCACTATTTAATTAATACACGGTTGTTGTATCTGGGTAGGGGTTGAGGCTCTAAGACCAAGAAAAAAAACTGGAAGCTATGGACAGTGTATATACAATGCCTCTCAGGCCATTATTTAATTAATATTATTATCACTTGGGGCGGTCTCCACGTTCAAGAAGGGATACTGGAGGTTATAGACAGTGCATATATCTCTTGTATTTTTAGCAACTAATTCTGAATAGGAGAATAAGAATTTGTATATATTTGTTCAGGAATCACTTTCTGTATAACACCATAGTTTCAAGCAGATGGGTTTGGAAACTGTGTTTCAAAATGAGAAGTTTTCTCTGAATTTGCAGAAGAAGCACATAAAGTCAAATAATTGGTTGTTTTATATGAAAACTAAATGTTTGCCTCTTTTCCAAGTAATGGCAATCTTGTAGCTAATAATATGTAGCAGGCGACATGTGCAAGTTACTTGGCTGTACTCTGTTCCTCCACATTAATTACTGTTTGGTCAAATGTAGTTTCTGATTTTCTGTTCAAAATTTTCTCCACTTAACATGGAATAATTGCCTTTCTTTGAGAGGTGCATTCAGTCTGCAGCATCTTTTGTATACCTTGTTTATTATATGCTATTTTTGCCTTCATGTCTGGAACATGGATGAAATATAGCTAATATGGTTCACTCTATCTACCTGCTTGATACATTCATTAATTCCAATATCTGACAAGTAAGCAAATAAAAAAAGGAAATAACAGACAAGTAAGGAATTTTAGATAATAAATATTTTTTTAACCAATGTTGTGTTTGATGCTACTGCAGAGCCTACATAATATAAATGTAATACAATAATGTTAGGAACAGTTTTCATTAATTGGTGTTCTGACCTCACATCCAAAAAGACATGAACAAAAATATATTTGCAGTGTGGCAGTAATAGCTCTCAAATTTCCCTGATTTGGGATCCAAATGTTGCTCTTCTTCTCCTAAAATTTTGCAACAGGCCATTAATGAATACAGTAAAACAGCATCAGGCATTATAGATTATAACCACTTGGCTAATAATAGTTATAGAACTATAGGTTGTATAAAAATTTATAAAGTCTAAGAAATCAAACATAATGAACTCATTGTTTGTTAGTTACATTAGACCCAAACTTGAGTATGGAATAACAATAAGGAAACCCTGTAAGAAAACAAGCATGAATAAACTGGAAAGAGTACAGCGGAAATATACCAAGGGCATCCATGGGTGTGAAAATCTAAGTTATTATGAAAGACTAAAATATCTGAACTTGTACAGTGTCTCTTACAGATATTTAAGAGGAGATCTTATTCAGGTATATAGAGCATTTAGGGACAACTACCTCTGGGAATGTTTGGGGTTATCAAAAAGTACTAGAGAATCATCAGATAACATATGTAGAAGATTCTATAGGAATGAGAAGTGTACTAATTGGTTCTCTGACAGAGTAGCTGATGCATGGAACAAACTACCAAATTACATTAAAGCAAGTACTATTTAGATATTTTTAAGAACAGCCTGGACATTTATTATGGGAACAAGTGTTTTGGTATATTGGCAATCTAGAAGGGCATTAATGCCCGTTCATGAAACATTTGTATGTATGCATGTATGTATGTATAGATAGATGTATGTCAGTTTAAGTGCTGTTATTCTGTAGATATTCTGACTGAATAGGTCTAAGATGTAAAACATGCCCCTAAATCCTTGCTGTTGTCCATGATTTTTTATCTCAGAATATACAGATAATCCTTAGGATTCAGAAAAGTTGTTTGCTGTCACATAAATTGCTTACCGCAAGCAGGATGATTTACAAAATCATGAAAAATGCAGTTCAGAGAAAGCTTTAGCCAAAATGAGAAATATCTCAGTATTAGGTAATTTGCTTGTCTGTGAACTGTATTTTGTTAACACTCATGCTGACAGCCCTGTGTGGTGGTAATGTATACTATCAGGTGAAGCATTCACCACAGACACCCCTGACACACACATGCACATTCATCTGACTCCATTCATGCTCTTACAGACGTGCACACAGACTTCCACAAACATTTTTACACTCACATCCACCACCTGCACATCTCCTCTGAACTTTGTTTAACTAAACAGTACCGAGCTGTCTTCTACTGAAGTCACTGGGGGTGAACACAGTCTTTGATTATGTCAACGTTTTTGGCCGACCATGATAATTCCCATAGCCAAGAGATTCTCTGAATCACTCAGCACTGTAATTCAGTATTTGCAGACATTCCAGGGGAATAGTACCCGGCTATTTAGCATTATCCACATTCATGGATTGCCTCATTACCATCTATCATGGACAGTAGGAGCATTGTTTATACTCGGGTTCCTGCTTGCATTAAATCAGTGTGGGCAGTCTATGAGTAGGAAAGGGTAAGCACAAAGGGGTAGCTAATCATGGTAAGGCATACTGCTCCAGCTAATCCTTTCTGAATCCGAGGGAACATTTTTACAGCAGCATAAATTCTTCTGTAGTAAAGCCTGATATTATAAATTGAGATTTTTTTGCAGGGTGTCCACTTTTATTCAAAATGCTAGTATTTCAGTCAGACAAACTGAGTATAGTACTTTAAAGCTGCTGTTTTGCTGTCTGGAAATCACAGAAGAAGGGAAAAAGACAAATAACTGACATTGTCAAAAACAACTGAGCAATGAGGAGCTCAGAAGTGATTATATAAAAAGTGGGGTGTATGGAAGGGGTTGACTGACGGGGAATATCATCCAGCATTTGGAGTGATCCCTTACAGGCTAAATCCCACCATCATCATCAGCATTCCTACAAAGGTTTGCAAAATGTGGCCACTTTCATGCTGCAGGAAGTTGTAGTACTTGGCTTTGCAATCAACAGCATTCTTTTTTCTGAGTTGACAAGGATTTGATTGAACGAAGAGCAATTTGAAAAAGACTTTGCGTACTGAGTTTGGCAGTCAGGAACCATTAGCTGAATCAGTCAAGCTTTAACAAAACATTTTTCCCTGCCTTCCCACAAAGTCTCTGGCTTAACGCCTAAAGAGATTTTTTTTTTCTGTAGAAAATGCTGGGCTAACAATTTTTAGTTTTAACTACAACTGCCAACCAGCATACCTGCAATCACTTTATGTGTTAATGAATATAATTGGAAAATAACATATTAAACATATTTTCCTCTAAGAAATCCTACCTCAGTCTGTGATCTCCTTAACATGTAGGAATGTATTGAAGTTAGGCAGGAGTGTTACTTTAGTACTCTCACTGACTGAGATATGTTTTACAGGTTTTATAATTATGAGTTAACACTCAGATTACAAACAGCAGCTCTGCTGTTGTGTGCTTTGTAAGATGTTTCAGGATTGGAAGCCAACATGTTACACATACGTTGAATGTTGCCACCAATATCATTTAATAGCAATTAATTTTGCAGACGGCTCATTATGTGCAAAAATATAACACATCTATTACTAGTATGTTACAGATTCTTTTCTTTTCTTTTATTTATTTTTATATGACATTTGTTTACCGGGAAAGTCCAACTGGGATAATATCCTATTTTCAGCAGAGGCCCTGGGAAAAAGGCTCCACTTTGACATACTATGGTTGCAGTTAAAGTTATTACAAAGCCTAATACAGAAGAATGACATATTAACTAAGAAAGACGTTAGCTGTGGCTCGAACCTATATATATATATATATACTAGCTACTAACCACAAGCTTTTTTCAAGCCCCCTAGATATGCCCAAATCTCTGACAAGTTCAGATACCCTTGATGATTGTTGGCTTGTGGGACTGGGAGATGAACCATTTACAGGTTGTCTGTGTCCCTCAGCTTCACATGGATAGAGAGCCTGTTCCATAGATGGGATACCAGGCAGAGTTGAAGTCTTTAGAACTACTGCTTCTACTGCTGTTGGTTTGTTGTGGATATAGGAAGGATATAGTGAGGTATGACAATGCCCTACCTGTATACCAGGTATAGATTTCCCCTCAAAAGCCTGTAGGAGACAGAATATAGGAATATGGCCTTGAGGTGGTTGCATAGGACATTTTACTTATACCCTGTATTCATTTAGTGAAGAACCTCTTGTGGACATTCCAGTTGTTGGACATGCCATACCATTGTTTTAAGTACAACAACATGCAATGATTTTCTCACTACTGTATCAAAGGCTAGATTATTTTATATGCCCTGTATCTCCTCTCTCCTGACTACTGGGTCATCTCTAAGAATTATGTTGTCTTTATCAATATGATAGTTGGGGGGGGTGGATGAGGGATACTGTTATGTATATCTTGGCATTCTTTTTTTTTTTTAGTAGTCCATGGCTCTGACACCAGTTGTTTGTCTGTGTCAGCCCCTCCTGGATAATATTTGTGTCAGTGTGGGATTCAATGACAACTCGTAATTTGCAATCATCTGCATATTTAGTCAGCCAGAGACTGCTAACATTGGCCTTGACTTAAAAGAATTAAATGCCAAAAAGGAGAGTTCCAAGGACTGGCCTCTTTGTAGAGGTGGACTCCCCAATTCCAACTTCCTAGGTCCTGTCTTTGACCCAGTTGGCTATCCACCAGGTGACATAGTTTGTACCTAACCTCTTGAGTTTGTCAGAAATTTCTGAGTGGGCTATTGTGTCAAATGCCTTGGCCAGGTCAAGGGAGGCAGTGTGAACAGTCCACCAGGTTAAGTAGGTGTGATCTGCCCTTGATGAATCCAGACTGGGTTGGGTGCAGTGTCTGGAGGTTTACTACATCTTTATTGATCATTTTCATGATAATTCTTTCCATGGCTTTACATTTAAGACCAGAGACTGGACTAAGACAGAATATATGTGTGTGTGAATGAGAGGGAGGATAGAGGGTAAGGATGCAGGCAGGGAGGAGAGTTGGGAGTAGAGGGATGAGTTAAGTACTTGGGATCAGTCAGTCAGGAGTATGGGAGAGTGTGGAAGGTGGTGAAGAGAGTAGGACAGTCAAGGTGGAGGAATGGGTAATTTTTTATTATTTTACATGATGTGTTTGCCAGGAAAGTCCGACTGGACAACAAGTGTCTGTTCTATGGAGAGCAGGGAGAAAAAATCCATAAGTTTACAGAGACACACATGCATACATATAGACACACACACACACACACACATATATATATATATATATATATATATATATATATATATATATATATATATATATATATATATATATATATATATATATAATATATATATATATATATATATATATATATATATATATATATCTCCACCTGAACATGAATACATACACACACACACACACACACACACACACTCACACACACACACACACACACACACACACACACACACACACACACACACACACACACACACACACACACACACACGTACATACATTCATATATAGGTTATTGCTCACACATAGATAGGTATAGTTAGATGGTGTTGTTTGCGTTGTCCAGAACAGATGGGGTGTAGAAATAGTAACTGGACGAGGCATCAGGGGGTCAATTACAGGTGTATAGATGGTTGGTGAAGAGGTATGTTTTAAGTAGGCTTTTGGAGGAGGGTGTGGAGTTTTGTAGTCTGAGGTCAGGGGGAAGTTTGTTCCATATTTTTGCTATTTCATGGGCAAACAGTGATTCCCCAGAGTTGTTTTTGCATGTGATGGTTTTGATTAAGGCTTTGATGAGGACCGAAGTTGTCTATTTGAATTGTAGAAGTTCAGCATGCCAGTCAGGTCAGAGGTTTTCTTGGGATAGTACAGAATTAGATGAGCTAGACTGAGTTGAAGGTACCTTAATAGGTTCGGAAATTCAAGCCAGTGCAAGGCTTGTAGGGAAAGGCAGTGGTGGGATCGTGATTTGGCATTGGCAGCAACTGTAGCAATTTTGTTGTAATAGATGGAAAATTTATTAAGGTCAGTTTTGTAAAGATTAGTTAGAATTGGGGATACATAAAGAAGAGTAAATAGGAGGTGGGTCCTGGCTATTGCAATTCGAGATTCAGTAGTTAGATAACCTTTACAGCGATAGAGGGAACCTAGCTTTTTGTGGACTTTAATGATGGTTGTTGATATGTGCTTTGTGTATTTGAGCTGCTTGTCAATGGTAACTCCTAGGAGTTTAGCCTCAGTGATGGGGGTGATTTGGGTTTTGCTGGTGCAGAGTATAGAGAAGGTAAGGTTGTGCATTTTAGTAGAGTGGAATAGCATTAGTTGTGTTTTCTTGGGACTTAGTATGAGTTGTGAGTTGTTAAGCCAGTTCTCTATTTCAAAGAAGGCTTCTTGCGCTTTTTGTTGGAGAAGTTGGATGTTGAGTGCAGAGCATATGAGAGTTGTGTTGTCAGCATATTAGACTATGTCGGCTTTAGAGGTAGCTGAGTGGAGTTGGTTTGTGAAGATATTAAAAAAAGGGGTTCTAGGATTGATCCTTGCAGCATGCCTAAGGAGGTTGGGAGTGGGGATGATAGAGAGTTATACCATTTGACAGATTTTTGGCGGTTATCTCAATAGCTTTTAAACCAGAAGAGGGTGGGTTTGTTAAGGTTGAGGTCAGAGAGACAAGACAGTAGTTTATTATGTGAGACTGTGTCAAATGCCTTGGATAAATCTAGTAAAGTAGCTGAGATAAATTTAGCTAGATTCCTGTGGAAGTTTATAGTGATGGTGAATTTGAGTAGGGCAGTGGTGGTGCTGTGGGATGGGCAAAATCCGTGTTGGGTTGAGGAGAAAAGGTTGTTGGTGAGGAGATAGGAGAGGAACTGGTGATGAATACATCTTTCTAGGCTCTTAGAGAGGGGTGAGAGAACTGCAATTGGTTGATAGTTGCAAAGGTCTAGGGTGGGGCCACCTTTGTGGAGTGGTATGAAATATGAGCTTTTCCACAGGACTGGAACAGCATGTTCAGTGATGGATCTATTTATTAGAAGTGAAATGGGATAAGCTATAGCTGTGGATGCAATTTGGAGGTATTCGGCAGGAAGGTTATCGGCCGCAAGGGTGGTTGGTTTGAGTCTGGCTAGGAGTTTTTGGATAGTGGAGGTAGGAACAGACTCAAGTGTGAAAGGTATGGTATTGATTTGGGCCTGAGGTGGTGGTGGTGGGTTGTTGGAGGAAGTGATGTTTTTAAGAGTTGGAGTACTGAGGAGGTGAAATCGCTGTTAAAGCTGGAGGCTATGTCCAGATCTGTACCTGTTATATTGGGTGCAGGAGTGGTGCTTCTTCCAGGCTGTAGGATGCTATTTATTGTTGCCCAGCATTTTTGCGGTTTGGTACTGTATTTGTTTTGTTGAGTGATACAGTAATTTTGTTTATCAAGCTTAACCTGCTTTTTTGCTTTGTTTCGGAGCTCATCAAAGGTTTGCCTAGCTGCGGGTGATCTCATGTGGCACCAGGTTTTCCAAGCTTTATCCCTGGCTCTAAGTAAGGCTTTTGTGGTTTTCTGGAGCCAAGGGGTGGGGTTGCTATGTATTCTGGTTTTTAAGGGGCTAGTTGGTTGAGGATATTTAGGAATGTGGAGTTGAAGTAATCAAATGCTTTATCTAATTGATGGGTTTTGATGGGAGACCTGTTGCAATGTTACAAGTCTCTTATGAAGTAGTCTCTAGGAATTTTTTTTGTTAGAACAGGTTTGTAGAAGGGAGGGAAAGTTAATTATTTTAAGTTTTTGCCTAAGGATAAAAGTGGGTCTGTGGTCACTCAGAGAGTTTGGTAGAGTGCCACTTTGATGGGCAGTATTTGGTTGATTTGTGAGGATCCAATCAAGTATAGATTCTCTTTTTGTGGACTTATCAATGCATGTGGAAGTATCTACTAGTTGGGTGAAGTTATATAGGTTAATGTGGTGGGTGGGGGTGGAAGAATGGATGGAGTTCCAGTCAATGTTTACATCACCTCGCATGATAGTTTTTTGAGGGAAGGAGTATGAGGTCCAGTGAAGTATGGATTCTGGGGTGGTTAGGTTGTCACACGGGGGTATATAGATACCCAGTAGGTTTAGGTGCTTATGTTGGTTAAGGGAGAGCTTTGCAAATAGAGTCTCTGCATAGTTGAAGTTGGGGGAATCTTTTTGGAGGAGTTGGAGTTGTAGGTTGGTCATAGAAGAAATTCTAAAAGAGTGTTAGGAGTGATTTGTGACAGACAGATGGAAAAACAGACAGACAGGTACCAGTTAGAGTGAAAGGAAAGGTCAAAAAGAGGGTAGTGAGACCAGCTATGTTGTATGGGTTGGAGACAATGGCATTGACAAAAAGACAGGAGTCAGAGCTGAAAGTGCAGAGTTAAAGAAGTTAAGATTTGCACTGAGTGTGACAAGGATAGACAGGTTGGACGGTTTGAAGAAAAAGTCAGAGAGGAGAGATTGCATTGGTTTGGACATGTGCTGAGGAGGGATGCTGGGTATATTGGGAAAAGGATGCTAAGGATGGAGCTGCCAGGTAAGAGGAAAAGAGGAAGGCCTAAGATAAGGTTTATGGATGTGGTGAGAGAGGACATGCTGGTGTTTGGTGTGACAGAGCAAGATGCAGAGGACAGGAAGAAATGGAAACAGATGATCCACTGTGGCGACCTCTAACGGGAACAGCCAAAAGAGTAGAAGAAATTTCCAGGGTCTGTAGATTGCCCACCTTTGTGCAGAGGGATGACTGTTACTGTTCTCCATTCATGAGGCACAATGCCTGTTTGGAGGCTACAGTTAAATACTAATTCCAGAGACCATGATAGGTCGTTTCATGCTATTTAGAAGGCGTCCTGAGATACTGTCTGGGCCCATTGATGCAATGTTCTTGGTCTTAGAGACAGCATTAAGGCCCTGTTCCCCGGTGATAGTAGTGGAAGTTATATTTGATGGTATTTTCTGAGGGAAGGCTGAAGGGGAGAGACAGGTTAAGATGGAGCTGAATTTATCAGCCAGAAGGTTTACTATATGTTCTGGCTCCATATAGGTGGCTTCATTTATAATGAGCTCTGCACACAATTGTGTATTGCCTTTGAGGTTGTGGGCATAGCTAAAGAATGCTGTGTGGTTGTCCTTGGCCAGGGAGGCCAAGCTTTCCTCAAATTTGTTTGGTAGACATTATTTGTCCTGTGAGTTGTTTGTTTAGTTTGATGAGAGTACTTTTATCCTACTGGGTGCTGCACCTCCTAATTGTTGCAATGATTTTCTTCCACCTGTTATACAGCCTATTGATTTTGTGATTCCACCAGGGTGGCTTGTTTTTTGAGTTAGTTCTGTACTTCTTCTTGCCTCTGTGCAGCTGTTAACATGTTATATAGGGTTTCTGTGAACAGTTCTGCATAGGCAGCAGTGTTGTCAGGGTTTATGGGGGCTTGAAATTTTGCCAAGTTATCACTTAATATCAGGAGACTAGCCTTACAGTAGTTCCTGAATATTCCAGGTTTAGCTGGGGGTCCAGGTTTTATTTTTACTTCAAAGGAGACCATTTTGTGGTCTGACCTTACAAGGGAAGACGTTACAGTATGGGGTGTATAGCACTCTCCCATATTAGTGAGGACCAGATCCAGTATGGCTGCACCTCTGGTTGGTGTATTGGCTATCTGGTCCAGGGAGTTTATGTTTACAAAATCCACAAATCTCTGTGCCTGTACATTTAGTGTCGTATAGGATTCCAAGTTAATAGTGGGATATTGGATTGGATGGTTAGTGTTTCTAATAAGTTTAAATTCATGGTGTGGATTTCCTGGGTCATACAGTGGGACCTATACCTTGAAAGGAAGGGGTATTGGATTTTGCCTATGGTGATTTGAACATGGAGCAGCTGAAGTGCATTATCCTGTTTGACCAGCCTTGAAGTATATTTATTTTTGATGTAAATATAGACACCTCTACCTTTAGTCCCTGCCTGTGAAGTAGCAGGTCTAAATGTGTGGAAGGTATTATAACTTGTACTGTTGGTGTGTTCTCCATGGCTTTAAACTATGTCTCAGTGACTGCACAGATGTCAGCATTCTCTAGGGTGAAGACAGCTTCTGGGGATGGAGTTTTTTTGTTTAGACTCCTAGCACTGAGCAGTAATACCTTTGGATTTTCTTGGTTTTTATTTGCTGTCTTGGGATTGCCTAAAAAAGGCACTGTAGGGAATACAATGTTTTACCTGATATTCAAAAGCATTGGACGAGTTGAGGTAAGTTATTAGATGTACATATAAGTGCAGAATAATCAGCCTGTTGCATAAGATAGGCTGGACCTATGCAGGTACAGAGGTCATTGATAAAGATATTATAGAGGAGAGGACCAAGAACAGAGCCTTGGGGTACACCAGTGAACACTTGTAGATATGGATAGAGAGTATTCTGCCATTTTAAAGGCTGGAGTCTGCCTGCTAAATGCCTATTAACATAGCAATACAGAAGGGGATAGTCCAAGCTGAGACAGTTTATACAGGAGTTTATGGTGATAAACTGTATCAAACGCTTTTGACAGGTTAAGGAATAAGACGGAAACAAGTTTGCCTAGATCCTTGGGTTTGTTTATTGGTCAGTGAATGATAGGAGGGCAGTAGTTCTACTGCGGGTTAAACTAAAGACAATGTGAGAGAGTAAAAAAGGCAGCAAAATATATTGGTATAGCTACTCCTGATTTCATGGTGTGCTAACTAAACTGCAGTAGGAGAGGTGTATAGTGGTGAAAATATACAGTGATAGTTTGTTAGACAGGATTCTAGTAGCAGCAGAAAGAGACATAATGCTTGAAAAACATTTGAAATTTCAGTGGTTATAGAGAAGAGGAAAATGAAGGGTGGTATGTAGTATGAAATGGAGGGAGGCAGAGCTAGAGTTAATGAAGAGTTAATGGAGAAGATTTGTTTTATTAGTTAATTCTAATTATGTAATAATGTCAGTCAGAGGCACAAGCAGTAGAATCTAATGAAGGACACAAATAATATAATTTAGGTGCATATAATAGAATGAAGAGCAGATGAAACAGATGTAATTTCTGTGTTTGGGAGGAGTGAGAGCCCATAAATGGTCATTTGTGAGATCATTATGTTACTAAAGGTGGAAGGAGTTAGGGGACTGCAATAGGTTGGAATCTGAAATGGAAGGAGTAGACCTAGTATGAAGGAAGTGATGTCAGCGGACAGTTGGGAATGGGGGTAGGGTGGAGAGCAAAGCAAATTTGGGCATAGCAAGATGAACAGGAGCAGGATCTAACTGAGTCCTGCAGAGAAACAGTTAGTCAGGATTAATAAAAGGTACGTAAAATGACTTAATAGACTAGGATACAGAAATAGCAGTGGTCATATTAAAAACTAACAGCAAAGAGATGGCTGTATTAACATGAAAAACAGGGAAGATCATATCAGGGGGAGACAGAAAAGGACAGTATATCAAATAGCAGTATGAGGGTGCAAAAGGAGATAGAACTAAACCAGCCAAGATGGCCAAAAGTAGACAGGGAGTTAGGCATGAGATGTATGTAATAGGCAGGGGACAGGCAGCAGCCAAAACTCAGTAGTAACTCATCCTGCTTTATAACTGAGAGACAAACAGGAGTGTGTCTAGGATACAGCAGTACAGTAAATTAAATGTGCTCCAGTAAGAAGGAAATCCAGTATGCAAAGTACTCCTGAGACACCTCGGCATTCTTAAAATAAGGTGAAAGGGGGAAGATGCACTCATTCTAGAGCAGGAAATACTAACAACGGTGAACTTTCCCTACATTAATGCAGGAAGTACATAACTAAACACTTATAATACAGGGAAGGTCCTTACTTAAGTCACTTCTTTGTGACTTTTCACTATAATGCCCTCTGGAGCCTAAATAACTGGGCTTCCTGACCCTTCTTTGCTGCCTTGTCTGATGTTACCAGTGATGGCAATCTGGAAGTGAGGCCTTGAGCCTAACATTGCTGTGCTTAGTAAAATGTATCTGGGAAAGTGTAGTTTGCAGAAAAAATGTGCAAATAACACTCTAAACCATAGACACTAGGCACTGCATGTTAGCTGAGGAAATTATATGTTAAGGACTATTTAAGAGAGGGAGCGGGAGTAATATTTACCTTAATGCACAACAGCAGCAATTAAAACATATACACTGGAGTACAACTGCTGGATGGATCTTGTACAAGATCGTGCTGGAGCCAAGTTTAGGTAACTCTTTAAGCATGTTTTTATCCACGTTTTTTTATGTAAATGCAGTATGTCACATGACAGTAACTCCCAAACACCATAAGCTAACATACATGGTGGAATCAGACCTACAGTAGTTTAACTTCTAACTTTGTTTTACCTACTGGTAAGTTCCTATATCAACTAGTCTCCTCTGTACTAGGGCCCTGAGAATCAGAGCTTAAAAGCAGCTTCACTTTAACACAAGCAGGGTTAAACAGAGAAAGAGAAACAATAAGAAGTCACACTCTCTTGCAAATTTATTAGCTGAATACATTAATTAAATACATAAAACCATTTCAATGAAATAAGCACATAATAATCAATGAGCAGCAAAAATAGTTGTTATAACTATTTTAAGCAGCATGGTATTTCAGCAAAGATAAGAATATGCACACAAATAACACTAAAAGCATTGTCTGGTCCATCACTAAATGGCACATCTTCTGTGTAAAGTATGCTTGGCTTCCTTGGGTCTATTTGTCTTTTTACTGGATGGTGCTATTTATCCTATATCCCAAAGGTATGCATTAGTTGGCTTAGCAATTCATAGATTGTTTTGTTTGTGTGTAACTGTATATGAGCCTGTGATGAGCTGATGTCATCTCCAGGATTAGTTCTTATGCAAGTTGCAGGTATAGACACCATCCACCAGTTTTCATCCTCACCATAATCATTAACCCCCTTTTTCCATTTTTCTACATGGGATCAGCCTGTCAACTCATCTGATGCCATCTCTCTCAATTCTGTGCCACTGCCCCATCTTGTTTGGCAGTCATGCTTGACTGCTGCAGGTCTTCTCTCACACAACCTACCCATCTCTTGTGCTTCAACAAAGTATTAGTTTAAGAGTATGCCCACTTATGCAACCAGCTTATTGTACGTTTTTTATTTTTTTCCCTAACAGATTTGTTTGTATTTCAATTGAATTGTACAGCTTATAGGTCACATTAAAGGTGGGAAAAGTTTTGAAATGATTTATTGTGGTCTCATTTTTTTATATCACAAAAACCTGGCATTTTAACAGGGTGTGTAAACTTTTTAGATCCACTGTATATATAGTAACTCTAAGATCTCACAGAGACTTGCACATTCATAAACCATGAGGCAGACAAGATGTATTGTACTTCTATGGCCATACAACGTTTTATGAATTATAGTTCAAATTATTTTGTGATATAAGAAACATTTGCATTTGAACAGGATGCTGTTGTTATTCAGTACATACCAGTAATTCTGACAGCCAAGTCTTACCCAAAGAGTAAGACAGGAATTACTAATTTGCATGCTAAGGAGGCCATGCCATATTATTTCTACAATAAACTAAATTAATTGGGGACCATGGTAGACTGAATTCAACCACTATGCTGTAAATATTACCTTTATATCCCACTCCTACCTACACCTTGCATTCTGCTTTTATACCTCAAACATTCGTTTCTACTTTTGTTGCTATATTAACATGTTTTCTTAAAAAAAAATTAATTCTAGCATAACAGCATTGCACTGAAGATGGGTTATTGTCCACTCTACCAGCCAAACACCCTGAGATCAGTACTAAAACCTAACAATTTATGGTATCAGATAGGTAAGATGCATTGTCACCTTCCCGAATGAAACCCCTTCTTTTTACACTCGATCATTTTTTGTCTGAGAACTTCAGAACTATTTACATTTATCATGCATAATTTTTGTCTCAGAATACTCTAAGCAAATGCAAATGAAAGAAATTATATGATTATAGACAAGGAAATAAGTTTTAGAGTTTGCACATTGTATTAGGAGACATCACTGAGCAGTTTGCCTATTGTGTACCACATACTATATAGGTATACAAAACGAACATACATTAAGGCACAATTTAAGTAAACTTTTTCACATGGAGATCAGTACATGGGATATGAAAACATCTTAAATAAATTGGGAATATACCGTAATGACTATTTTAAGCAATATTCCCAGCTATTCATCTGTAATATCACATTAGCCTCTGTTAGTTCATGACAAATGGCATCACCAAGGTTCATTACGCATGAAAGACAGCTGATCACCTGCTGCAAAGTGACAAGTTTACAGCTTCAGTATTATAACAATTAGCATCAGTGACACTATACCACATCCTGGATAAATAGATGCAATGCCTTCATACAGGTCATTCCCAGTATGAGTTCAATAATTCATATGAAGATCCATGCCAGAAATAAAATCAGCTTTCCACTAAAACTTATCAGTACTACAGATGAATGGATTAAAGAGGAAGGTTACTGGGAGGCAGAGAAGGAAGATGAGAGAAGGGACATATGAGAAACAATCAACCGTCTACTAGAGGCTCCCCCACCTGTTTATAGTACCGTCTCGTCATCCAGAATTATTTATTTTTATTTATTTATTGACATTTGTTAACCGGGTTTGTCCAACTGGGCTTGTGGCCCATTTTCAGTGGAGACCTGAGGAGAAAAGCTCCAGTAATACATTTTAAAACAAGTACAATTTTAAACAATATTGATATAATAGCAGTTATAGCAAAATGATTCACATATGTTGGGTTACATGCATAAAGTTAAAGTTGCATTAAAAAGAAGCTAAGTAACAATTTTACATTGATATAGTTCAATAGGTCAACAATAAACATTTTTGTTTGTATAAAATTGTGCAAATGCATAGTAGACACATTGGAGAGAGAGGTGTAATGAGGTACTAAGTATGATCCTTTTGAGGGTACATAAAGGGAAGGAAGACTAGGTAGGGTCATGGCAAGGGCAGGTTCTGGAATTGAGAAAATAAGCTTTTAGTTCATTTTTAAAGTATGAGATGTGGGAGATTGAACGTAAGTCAAGGGGAAGTTTGTTCCAAGCATGGGCAAGGGGGTGTTTGTAGAGTAGTTTGCCTACTGACCTTTTTGGATAACAGATATCAAGTAATTGTTGGTTAGAAGTACGGAGGGTACGGGATGGGATGTAGATTGAGACTAAGGAAGATAGAGATGGACAGAAGGAGGGGTTATAAAGAATAGAGTGTAGCATATGAAATTGATAAGATAGCAGAAACTGGGGAAGTTCAAGCCATTGAAAAGAGTTTAAAGAAATGCAGTGGTGTGAGTTGTATGGGGAGTTAGTAATGAATTTGGCTATTTTATGGTAAGTCTGTTGCAGTTTGTTTAGAGTGGAGGCCTGGATATTGGTAAGAACTGGGGGGGCATATAAGAGGGAGGGGAGAAGGAGTGCCTGGCCCAGGGTAAGTCTAGATTCAGGGGTTAGGATTTTTTTGTTCCGATATAGCAGACCTATTTCTGGTTTGTTTTTTTTTATACATTGGAGTATGTGTAGGTTGAACTTGAGTTTGTCATCGATAATGAAGAATAGATGACATTCCTTTAAACTGGGACCATGCTATCATGCCCCTCTATTCCTCTTATTATATTACTGCTATGTTTTTTTATATATTTGCATGCATTGTTTTTTTTTTTGTTCTTGACTCCTTTATGTATCTGTTTATTTTTTATTTATTTGATTTTATTCATGTGTTTGTTTATTTTATATTGATTTGATTTTTTTCATTCTAAAGAAATATCTCAAGAAATGTGAAATATCCCACAAATCAAAAAATACCCCCCCATAAGATCATTTCCTGCCCCACTAACTGTAAGCACACTGCTTCTTTTTACAGAGTGCAATTATCCATTAAGAGCTGAAAAACTTAAACATCACAAAGTTTAACAGTCATCTAAGGCTTCCAGTATCCTTAATTTCGATTTATTATTATATACTTTCTCTTTAATTTTTATTATATGTTTTATACTTTTATTATATACAACTTATCCCACCAATCAAGTTATACTCCTAGTTCCTACCTAATGCTCTTTTTTATATTACCTCTTTTTGTATTATTATCATTTATTAGTTATTTTTATATTTTCATTTTTTTAATGTTAAACTGCCTAATGGTGTACATGATGCTGTGAACAGATTGAAGCTACACCACAGCATTATTCATTTTAATATTGATTTATTTAACCACCTGCATCAGTTAACTGAAATAAAGCAGTGCTGCACATTGATGTTTGTTCAGATTCAGCCTGACAACGCAGTATTGTTAAGTGACTTGCTCACAATTAAGTAGTAGGCAAATAGAAGCTGAAAGAACCAAACCTTTTTTCCCAGGCTATTTTCCCCCATGCTTACTATCAAGCTTCCCAAAAATAAGTCACTGCATATTTATTCCTCAACTCAAGAAATTCTGAAATAAATATTAATATAGGTTTACCACCATTATCCTGAATCACAGGAGGTCGAGTCAACCTGCACGAAGCCCTACATTTTGAATGATGGAATGCCGTACATCATCATTCCTGACTGCCCAATATTGCCCCCTTCTGGACCCATGTCAATGCGTGTTCCTGGGTCCAGAGCGGTAGGGAGTTTCAAGGTTCAGTGTTTATGTTGGGTATACTGGAATTTGGCATTCTGACTTTTGCGGAAGTGCATCGACCATAAGATGACTTGACCGCCTGTGAAGCAGTATAGAAATATATATATATATATATATATATATATATATATATATATATATATATATATATATATATATATATATATATATATATATTTGTGTGTGTGTGTGTGTGTGTGTGTGTGTATCTAGATTTAATATCTGTATTTGGATCTAAATGCCTGTATCTGTCTTATTTTCTCTTTTGAATGACTTTGGAATACAGTCATGTATTTTATTCATTGAATATTGCACATATCAGAAAAAGAAAAATCAAAAGCATGTTGGTAATGTTAGTGCATATTTGGGATATTAATTCTGAAACATTCAGATATACTGACAGCTTCAGAATTAAAGGGTGGAAATGCTTGTGGAAGTTTTTTTAAGGGTTAAGTAATGGGACATATTTACTAGTTTTGTGTAAGTGTGTGTGTGTGTGTGTGTGTGTGTGTGTGTGTGTGTGTGTGTGTGTGTTGTATGCATGTGATACACGTGTTTGAACATCTTGTGTAACAGTGTTAAAGAAAGTTTTTTTTTTCCTAAGGTATGGTGCATGGTTAGTGTTCGTATGTATTTATGAATTTCTCTATGGGGGCTTGTGGATTAAACGCTGAGCATCATGTGGAATGTCTTATGGAACACCTTATGGCTCCTCTACACAGATCAGATGTAAATGTTGTGCTGTCTAGTTGATGATAATACCTGCTGAGTCAGGCAAAACCAGAGGAGGTCTCCTACTGAAATCTGCAGGTGCATGTTATGTCATGGAGAAATTTATAAGCCCAGGCTTTTACTCAATTTATTCATGATACCAGTGACTACATCTGTATTGTGATTAAAATAAATTTTATGTGTTAAGTCTGCAGCCTCAGACCAATAGTGTGGGTATTAGTTGTTTGTTTACAACACCTACAGCAAGACCTATGTCACCTACATGATCTGCCTCCCCCCATTCCAATGAACCCTGTGCACAATGTGTGACATGCCCACTATATCTCAGACTAGCTGCACATTTGTACTCAAATTTCCAGTTGTTTTCTGTTCTGTAGCTCCATCTAAGTTTCAAATCACTTTGGGGTATGAATTGAATTAACAGAGAAGCATTGACTGGTCACTTTTGCTGCTAAGGTACAAGTTTTTGGAATATGGCAGAATATTGCTGAGATAGTAGACAGTCTATGGAAGGTACAACTTAAAGCTACAGAAAAAAGTAAAAGTGGGATAGCTCTAACTACAACAATGAGCTTCAAGGGGTAGAGTGAAAAAAAAAAACAACAAAGTAAATTCAGTGTTGGGTTGCATCATTTAAGGCATACACTTCAGGGATTAACAAGTAAATCTCTAATTCTAACAGTCTTTACTCATGCCTTACCTAAATTACCGCATCCAGTTTTGGAAATTTTGTAGGGAAAAAAAAGATAGAGGAAGGTACAGGGAAATGTACTTAGCTTGATAAAAATGTTGGAAGGGAAGCTATAAGATATGAGGAAGACTAGTAAGGCTAGACCTGCTGTCCCTGTAACATAGATCAGAAGTGTAAGGGATGATCTGATTCAACAAAATCAAAAAGGAGAATTCCAAATACATTGTATTGGAAGTAAAAGACACTGTTCTGAAAAAGAAAGATTAGTGGTGGTGATTAGGAAAAGTAATTTCAGTGCTGAAGGTGTAGCTTTCAACTAGAGGATGAAAAAATAATTAACTGAGAAGGTGGTAGATGAATGGAATTTGCTCCCAGATAGGGAGCACTGACAAAAACAAGTGATACATTTCTAGGAGCTTGAGATAACTGGAAATGGAAACCTAGATATATTGGGTCTATATTAGATCACTGACCATTTAAAGAAGCGAACGGTGATTAATCGACCCTGTGTAAGTGAAAGCTTACAATCTCGAACTGTCGGAACAGCAATTTTTTCCTAGGGAAAAAAATCACTGTTCCAAAACACATACACACAACATAAGCACACCAAACAGCAATCCACACACATACACCTAAAATCTTACCACTAACCCTACACTAAACTATACACACACCACTAACTATCCACTTACCTTAATCCAAACCCTAACCCTAAGGTCCATCACTATCGCACACTCACCTCACCCGCTCCCTAACCCTAACTCACCTAACCCACCCTAACCCTCATGTCCACACAATCGCACACATACCTAACCCATGCCCTAACCCTAACTCACCTAACCTGCCCTAACCCTCACATCCACACAATCGCACACTTACCTGAACCCGACCCGTAACTTTTCACCACAGCTCTGAAAATACCGAAGCAACAGAAACGGACAAACAAAATCTTTCCCTAGGAAAGAATTTGGGGTTCTGTTGCTTCGATATTTTAAGCTTTTGCTCCGTAGTGTTCAATATTAGAACATTCGAAGGTTTTAAACCTTGATGTACTAATATAGACCCGATATATTTTGCTCTGTTTGCTTCAGGATTGAAACTAGTAAGGTTCTGTTCTTCTCAGTTCTGTTCTGTGACCATGGATAGATTTATGTGTGATTATTATTGAACTACAGGAATCTGAGTTGAGAAAGAAAGGAAATATTTTTGTCAGAAGTATTTCCTTTATCTATTTATTTGTTTATTGATTTTGAAATAAAATATTTGACAGTGATTAGTTAATGTGAAGATTTTTCCCCAAACCTTTGGAGTTTAATTAATATTTGAAACTTGTTTCAAAATTATTTTCCCATAATATATAAGTTAAAGTATAGCTCTAACACAGGAGTAATCCAGTAAGGTATTTGTGTATGTTACGGTAGGATCTTTTACACTGACCCCTGGATTCACTAACCGTCCGTGCAGGACTAGCTTAGTCCTACACGGAAGTGCCCATTTAGGAGCAGGATGGCAGCACACCATGTATAGTAATGAAGGCGTGTTGGCCGAGCTCCTAGACTTACACGGAGAGTGTACGAGTGCAGGGGGCATGTCTGAGAGCAGAGCTCTCAGAATATACACATCCCTGCAATGAAGGACTGCAGAAAGGTAGTAAACAATGAGCAAGACCTCCCATAGATGTATGCATACCCCCAGCAACATCCCCCCACGTGCATAAGAACAATAGTGAATAGAAAAAATAAAAAAGATATGTATTGTTAATGAAACGGACGAGGTTTAACCGTAGGTGCACGGGTTTGCCCATCGCTTAGCTACGGTTAAAGTAGCTGAAACAGCAAAAGGAGGATGAAAAGCATGATATGTGCAAATGAAGCAGTACAGCAATACTGTAATGGGCAGAGCAGTTGCCTCATGAGCAGGCAATCCTGGTTCAAGTCCCACTGCAGTACATTCCATTTCCATGTCAAATCACTGTTATGATTAATATATTTAGTTGTATAACCTAATAAATAACATATATTTGTGAACTGGAGTAGTAAGCTGTGTAATGAGTGATAACTCAATACACTTGACAAATTCACCACCTCCCCAAGAACCAGTAGACTATTACTGTCTAAAATACAGCAGTAGTATGGGTAAATAAGCACTAGTAAGCAGGTGCAAGTCTGTTTGCATGATGGTAAGCATTGTTTACACAGAGTAAGCAATAGTGAGGCTACCCATGTGTAACTGTTTGTCACCAGAAGTTAGCAGTGCTTACCGTCGTGCAAACCCTTACAACTGCATAAAAGTGCTTCAATCACTCCGTATCCAACGGGCCTCATTCTGGCCAGCAACAAACTAAACAGCCTCTGCAAGGCTCAAACCCAGGAACCTACACACCATAGCCAATGAGATTTACCACTAAGCTACCACAGAGATACATAACCCTGATGTTTCCACAAACATAGCATCCAGCAATACCATTCAACATTAAAGGACATGTAGCTCTACATGTAGATGTATGTGTGTTTGTATATAGATGTATAACTAAAAAGATATATACCTCTCCCTCTCTGTATTACATATGTGTGTGTGTATATATATATATATATATATATATATATATATATATATATATATATATATAGATATATATATATATATCTATATATATATATATCTATATAAATACCCACATATGGATATATACATATGCAGACATCAGTACATCTATATGTCAAGATATGTATATATATAGATATATATGTATATATATGTATATATATAGATATATATATATATATATATATATGTATATATACACACATATATATATATATATATATATATATATATATATATATATATATATACATATATATATATATATATGTGTGTCTGTGTGTGCATGTGTGTGTGTGTGTGTATATACGCAGATATATATCCCGCCTCAGCCAAATAGGTGAAACCTACAAACACACAAAAAAAGTAAACAAACCATTGCTTTCCAAACTACAGGCAGGATACTACCAGTGGCAGAAACATTGTTGACCCGCTAAGTCTAATCTAGAAACAAAGACAGGAATGTCCCTTGCGGAACAACCCAAAAATTGATGGGTATTTGGATTCTGTCCATTACACAGATGTGCATGGCAGGGCACATATGTTCATGGACTACAAGGTTGGGAAAGCCTGATGATCCATGGGTCGAGACAATGTACGTGATGGGTCCCGAGAAGTGGAGAGTGGGCAGTGGGTAGTGGTGTGGTCAGACCCGATTGGCACCCAGGGAAAGGATGATTGCTGTGGAGGAGGAGTGGGGGGGATGGGTATGAAATTATGGGTCGAGGTGTGCCGATGTTGGATGGAGCAGTTCTAATCGGACCACCTTGTGGATGTAAGCAATAGTGTGTATTAGGCAGAGCATTCGCCTAACAAGCAGGCATTCCCGGTTCGAGCTCCACTGCAGCACAGTCTATATTACATGTCAAAGCACGTTATAACCAATAGTTTTGTTGCAAAACCCACTAAATAACATATATTTATGAACTGGAGTACTGCAAGAAATGCACATGTGAAGTGTCAGTGTCAGAATGAATAAGGCACTAGTAAACAGGTTTAAGCACAAATAAGTAATAATAAGCATATTTAAGCAATAATAAGTGGGCTTAAGCCTGTTTGTGTGGCGGTAAGCAATGCCTACACTGGTTAAGCAAATCTGAAGCTAACACCCTGTATGCAGATGTAACAGCAGGTTTGCAGTGCTTATCGCCACGCAAACCTGCTAACTGCTTAAAAGTACCTGAACCTCTCTGTATCCAATGGCCCTTGTTCTGCCCAACAACAAAATAAGCAGCCTCTGCTAGGCTTGAGCATAGGACCCCACACTCCATAGCCAAAGTGATTTACCACTAAGCTATCTCAGATATATATGACCCTGTGGTATTCACAAACATATCATCCAGCCCAGACAGTCAACAGTACAGAGAATGTATTCCAACATTTAGATGTATGTGTGTGTGTGTAAATATATTAATATCTAAACAGATACAACATATATATATATATATATATATATATATATATATATATATATATATATATATATATATATATATATATATTTAGAAATATATACATATATATAAATATGTATGAACATATATACTTATGACTAGGCTTGTATAGGCCCTAGGGCTGATAGCCTAGTACCAACCTATGAACCTATACATGCAAATGCCTGCATCGACACATATATATGTCTACACCTGTATGTCTACATATACACAGCAAGTTACATATATGTATGCAGATATATGTCTATGTAGGTATATACAGACATAGTTTTATATATATATATATATGTAAGCAGATATATATATCTATATAGGTATATATGGCCATACATCTGTAGATAGCAGTAGTAGATTAGCAAAAACATATATGTCCACATGGACCGTTAATGGGGTTTAGAGGCCCCAAACAATATGTGTCTTGTACAAATAGGCATACCCCACCCACATAGCCAAACACATCCACCAAGCAATACACTACCAAGTGTTGCAGATCCCATAACCAGGACCTGACATGACATGGGCACAAGATGTTAACAGTACTACATCCCACCTGTATAATGTCAGGCTGGTATTGGTAACATGTCATGCAGTACAGTCTGGCTCCCATAGGAAATGTAAAATGTAGAAGCTATCAACATCCCCAGGATAAATATACACCGACACATATATGCAAATACAGATATGCATATATACATATATATATATATATATATATATATATATATATATATATATATATACATATATATATATATATATATATATATATATATATATATATATATATATATATATATATATATATATATATATATATATATATATATATATATATCTATATATATATATATATATATAGATATACATGTGACTACACATACACATGCAGAGATATGTACAGTAAGATACATATGTAGAAGGTGCACACAATATGGAACAGCCACTATGCCTACAGTTAACACCTTAACAATTGGACACTATATGGGCCACTCATACAAATGACAATCATTACCTGCAACATATACCCACAGAGAGGTCATAGGAAAAAACACCACACACAGGTTTGGAGAAATGAAAAACCTTTATTTGTGTACTATTACAGTTCTATATGCCATGTCATATAGCTGTTCAGACACTGACATCCATATACACAGACTAATGCAAGTGTGAAACAGTTATGCTAATACAGTAGTCTGGAAAGGTTCACAACTGTTGCTGTCCAGGCCAAGCCCTTCAAATTCTGCAAAGGTAAAGACACACTGTGCCACAGGATACCAAAAAATCAACAGTAAGTAATGCAGGTGTATAGTTCAGCAGCCTCTATTTGCATTCTGTACAAAATTACTAGGTGGTAAAGACTTCAGGTGACCAAATGGGATGTAACTGTTACATAACAAGGCATAACTGACACTATCACAAGCACACTGACAAACAGAACAGTCTGTATGGCAGGAGGCAGTAGACCTGCATTAACCCAATGTATGTAAGTAATGTAAATATAGGTGAAGTATATGGTACTGTTCATCCAGATACATTAAGGCAGCTCACCCCTGATACCCCCACATTTTGTAACAGCCTAGGTCATTTATGGTGCACCCCCCCTAGACTCAATAATATAGGGCCATATACCACTATTACATACACTGGCCTCTGGAGTGCATAATGGCACACATGTATTGTGTAGGTGAAGCCCACACATATATATGGCCCCAGCCCCACTGTATGTGTGAGGGATACAACAGCAGCAGTGGACTGATAGCAGCAATGGCAGTGTGATATACTCACAGCCCACTACAGAACAACCCCTGACAGCATGTCATATGTGCAAAGCTTGGTATGTAAGTGGAGGATAGAAGCTGGGACACAGGCCCATATGTGGAAAACTGTTGCCATACACTAAGCAAGTCACTGGTGTTACAGGATAGTCTGCAACATACCCTTAGTTTGGGAATTGAGGTTAGAAACATAAATGGATGCAGCCATGTACTGATAGCACTCAACACACACACTGCCAGTGAAATATCTGACACAGGACCTGTGTGGTGGACAGACAAAACATGACAGGCACACCTTTGGCCACCAAGAGAATAGGCTTACAGTTGAGAGCAATGTAGACAGACTGCATTCCAAGGTAAACTAGTATGTACATACACACCCTGTAACACCAGTACTATACAAAGCATAACACAACTCTACTCACACTCTGTCTGTAGTTCTGGAACCTCCTACAAATATGTAGCTGGCCTGAGTGTGCCGGTTCTCCTGTAAGATATATTGCTACCTGCTGTCTGTAGCACTGATGCCCACACACAGGAAGGATGTCCATCACACAGGAAAGGTAAAGGGACCACACCCACATGATGTAGGGATTTATAGTAGGTGGTTGCCATGACAGAGATAATTGGAAGTACTACACAGCAAGCTGCATGCAGTTAGCAAGTGTAGGACACTGATTGGTGCAGAGGCCATCACCTGAACAAGTACATCACCTACTAAAGCTAGGCTGCAATCTATTCAAAGCAGCTCAGTCCATTCACTGGAGAGAGAGGGAGTGAGAGAGAGAGAGAGAGAGAGAGAGAGAGAGAGAGAGAGGGAAAGTGAAAGCAGAAGCGAAAGCGGGAAAAAAAACTAAAGTCCATCAAACTAACAGCTGAAGATGCAGGCATTTAACCAGCTGCCATTCATAAAGACATCATTCCCACAACAGGTATGCGAAGTTTATGTATATGTATTAGAATGTAGTACCTGCTCCATCATATGATGTGGAATGAGTTATATGTGCCATCAGGTGTTGTGATGATGTTCAACTGAACAACTGCTATGGACAATAGTGTCTGTCCTGTGGGTAGTGGGCCATAGCTGTTAACTGTGCAGGTCAGCACTCACAGACAAGATGTAAGCCATCATAGTGCGTGTTGTGTAATGGGAAGTATGTATATTGTGTGGTCAATAGCTGGTGGTGGAAGTAATGCCATTATGATGGACATGTGGGAGCCATGGCTCACCACTGGCAGGATACTCAGGTAAATTTGTAATGTAGCATGCCAGAATGCCATAGGTGTGTAATAGGGTTACCTGCAAACAGGTCCCACATATATCCCACTAATGTCAGGCCATGTCCATATCTGGCACCCGTCTGTGTTGTAGCAAGGCAGAACAGTGCAGCTGTGCAGGAAGGTGTAGTGAGATTGTGGAGCTGATGTCTTAATGTACCCCACATATAGGTATGCATATGTTTCCATATGTCACAGATATAATATCTAAGGATAAATGTATATTAGCATGTATGTCCAGAAATATACATATACCCATGTGTAGACATATATATGTGCACATATATATGAATTCACATATATCTACATACATATAGATAAATACATATATGCACATGTCTACATCTGTACAAACACACACACGGACAGATATGTATGGAAAGACATGGCTCCTATATCATAACCACAGTGATGTGTACTAAGAGTGAGGCAGCAGCACACATAGCAACACACACAGATATCTACAGCTTGCAGTGTGTGCACCATGGACAGGTATGTCACATGTTAGTTCCGTCCTAGCACCACAATGCCCCCACCTGTGAAGTATGCAATAGGAATATGGGAAAGTATGGCAAATAGATACATGGAGGTGGTCAGGATTGGTAGATATAGAGGACAGTCTACAGGGGTGGTATGCGACACATGTGGTGAGTAAACACCGTGGATGGTGTTTGTGGTCCATGTTGCGGACTCCCCATGGTCCCCAGTATGGGCACAATGAGAACAAGGCTCCCACAAACTGCCACTCACAACAGCAGTCCACATCCTGAAGGTTCCAGGTCTGGCGGCTGAGCAGGAGGAGCATGTTGGCCATGTGAATGTGTACTGGGTGCCTCAGACTGATGTAGCACATCCCTCATTTGTCTGTGAAGCCTGGTATGGAACAGACCCTAGACCTGAGTTCAGGAGACAGGAACATGTTGGTGTGTCCCTGACAGGGGGGGGGGTGGGCAACATCCCCTGGGTGGTTCCACCTGATGGTATTGCTGTAACAGTACACGAGGAGGTCCCTGGTTGGCACACACATGGGATGTGGCCAGGTATCCTGGTCAGATGAGTGTGGAGAGGTGGATCAGCTGGCCAATGGAACATATACATTTTAATGTGTCACTGTCATAGTACATATGTTGGTAGTAATAGTCTACATAATCCCGGTACATGTCCAACAACATGCATAGAACCCCCCCAATAACACAGACTGTCAGATGTGCAGCAATCTCAGAGCATCCATACCACTGGCATATATGTAACCATAGTGGCCCTGACAATGGCATGCAAGTGAATAGTCTGTAACAGGCCAGCAATGTTAGTGTCCACATAGGGGACATGGCTACACTCACATAGCAGAAGGTGTGGTACAATACACAATCTGTCCAAATGGTAGTTAAGCTGTAGCCATACCTAATGAGTTGTGTGTATAGTCTGTTGAAGCTGATATGGTGGGAGGGTGACAGAGATGTGTATTATTAACTGTGGTAACCTTGCCATATGAGTAGCTCAGGCCTGTTTCCATCCTCATGTTTTTCAGGCAAGATGTCACACATCAGGATGCCTGTGTATTTAACGGAGGAGAAGGAGGTCATTATCAACCACCTGGTTCAGCACTACCAGGTCCTCTTTGGCAGGACAGCACATGACCAGCAGGAGCGGACCGCCCTGTGGAACGATCTCGTCTACAGGGTCAATGATGTCGGCCTGCATAACCGCAATTATGAGCAGATCTGGCATCATTGCAGTGACCTGCTTCACAATGCCTGTTGGCGTGCTGCTACAGTCCAGGGGGATCACCTTGCCACAGGGGGGGCCATGCCATCCACCCTCCCAACACATGTGGAGGAGCTCCTGGCCAGCCTCGGGGCATCTGCCTATCCGGAACACCATCAACCACTGGACCTCTTCGTGGAGGTGGATGTCACCCACACACCAACCAAGGAGCATGCAGGTAAGGACACAGGGCACATCAGTAGACCACTGTTGTGTAAATATCCACAGTGGTACAGGTAGATCATGCATATCTGATATGTCATACAAATATTGTGTTGCTGCATTGTAGTGATAAACAGATGTCCAGTTGTGGTAGTATTGTGGGTAATTACTGTTGATGTATGGTAATACTGCACCCAGCCTGTAGCAGTGCCACAGATGTGGCCACTGACATTGCATCTCTCACCCACTTATGTAGTTCCTCCTGGGTAACAGCAAGGCAACAGCCTGAAGCTGGTGAGTATGTCTTATGTAGATGCATGCCAACACACTGGACATGTAATGGTGATGTTATATTCCATGTACACATCTAACACACATACCCTGAATGCATGCTTTACATGTGCATGTATTGTTGCTGTGAAATGCATGGTCTCACAGAGGCAAACATGATGGGGTATTGAAAGGGTATGTCACACACCTGCATGACAACTAACATCTTGTCATTGCGGAATGTGTCCACAGGGGTTAACATACTGTTGGTAGACATGGCCTACAGTAGTGCCATGTTCTGAACAACACCCATATACAGAGCAACACCAGTGTACATATCTGTAGGGCAATGCCAACTGCTGCTGAGATACACTATGGCATAAGGCATTACAGTAGTCTACATTATCAGCTGTGTCTAAGCTGCAACATGTGGTGTTCAGTGTATAAGACACTGCAAGCTGACACATATGTGTAGGGCTTACCTGTCATGCATCTGCATAAAAGCTGAGGGGGGGTGTCTCAGCATGAAATGCCAGTGCACTGCAGCAGGAATCCTAAGGATGGTAGGAATGGCTCTATCTGCGTATAGTCAGGTTCAGAACTTGTGGCAGCCATAAATCTACCCACACTGCAATAGTGACAGCATTGTGTGAACACCATGGTATATGCACATAAGTAGACCTTGCAATCATGCAGAATAGGGGGACATGTGTAGGGTAGGCTGAACATACACTGGCAATTGCAGAAGGCCCATGCTGGTATACCCCTGCCATGACCAGGGACTGCTGTAGTACACACAACAAGAGGTGTGATAAACTGTCATGATAAGGGTGTGCACACGTATCCCCACATGGTGTGTATGCATTGCGGTCAGCAGCCACACACCTAACACAATCTGCAGACACTGCATGTGAAAGTACAAGACATATATTACATGCAGGGTTTGTGTACAGCTACGAAATGCAGTGCTGTGGTCCCATGTCAGATCACGGATGTGTGTGTGTGTATAAGCAATAAAGGTGTGTACACCCCCCATAGCCATGGTATGCGCTGATGGTTGTCATTGTAAGCATTTCTGCTGTGGCTATACATGGTCTGTTGATGTTGACAGCTGTAAATCAGGCATTAGGCATTCACCAATGACAACAGTAAAAATATAATCCCAGGTATGTGTTGCTGAACCCCATAGGGGCTGTGAGAGGGACAGCTGGCATAACTGACACTGTACTACACATTCCACACTGGGTTTGACACCTGTGAGTTGTGGTGCACAGTACATGGCAGGGTGCAGAACAGGTGCACAGCAATAATGTGTACATTGTACCATATGTTCTGCATGTTGGCAGATGAGTAATTGGAGGACTGTGTGTGCGATCATTGTGCAACCTCACCTGTATGTGTGTGTGTGTGTGTGTGTGTGTGTGTGTGTGTGTGTGTGTGTGTGTGTGTGTGTGTGCATCCTGGTGATTAGTTTGCCTGCAGGGTCACTCTGGCAAAGTGGTGGGAGGTAGATGCATGTATGATGTGTGTGTGCATGTGTGTGTTTGTGTGTGTGGCCATGTATGCCAATCTGTGATTGTGGGGTGTTCATACAGCTGTACCCACCTTTGGGACCGTGCAGTACATGGACATGGAGTGTCACATTGCATACCAGGAATACCTGTCATGTACTCACAGGACAACAAATAGTATAATATGGCCTGTAGCATGGATCAGGCATCCAGAGGGATGGTAGACCCCAGGCACACACTCAATATTGCTGTTAGTAGAGAAATCACCTACAGCCCACATATGCAGCTTTACAGATACATTGGGGAATTAATAGTCAACACCAGGGAGTGTATCCACATATTACAGCTGACACATGATGGGCCGATGGAGCAGCATATCCGGCATGTACTGAGCATTACATACACATGACACACCAGTGGGAGCTATTATGGGTACAACATAGTAGCCCACACATATAGGGGCCATGCACATCATTCCGGCCATACAGAGGGTGCATACCGAATGACAGCATTGAGACCATGTTACTCCACTAAACACAGGTCAGGCAGGTAATGCAGCAACAGGCCTTATGTTGTGGCCACTTGTGTGGGCATTTAGAGGACTGTGATGTTAATAAGTGGTATAAATGTGTGTATGTTAGCAAGTGTGATGCAGGATGAGGTAACACATGGACATATACGTGGGACTGTCTGTAAAGCCATGGACAGGTAGGTATTATGGAGATGTGTGTGTGTGTGTGTGTGTGTGTGTGTCTGTGTGTGTGTGTGTGTGTCTGTGTGTCTGCTGTTAAGCAATGCTGTACAGGTTTTAAATTGTGGTTATTGTTTTCCCCCACAGTTGGTGAGGTGGGTCAGGGTCCCTCCTGCACCCAATCTTATGTAGGTGTCCATAGAGACACCAATGATGATGATGATGTTGAAGCACAGGCGGGGTTGTCAGGGGCCGACACTGTGCTAATATTTGACATCCCCCTTTTAGCCACCCCACCCTGCACACAGTTACAGAGCCTATACACATCCCAGAACCAGTAGCCATAGCAAAGGGAGAGCTGGCGTTCAGTGGCAGTGCACAGGAAAGTGTGGTAACCATGCCCACTGTGTCCAGTCACAGCAGGCATAGCTGGATGTATGGCAGGCTGCCACATAGGTGGATGTCCCAGAGTGCTCGTGGTAGGGCCACAGGACATCATGCCCCTGGCATTGGCAACATAGCTGCAACCAGCAGAAGCTTGTTCCAAGCTGTAATGGTGGTGCCAGCACGTATTGAGCATTACACCAGATGCAGCCTTAGGCTGCTGAGGGCTACACTTGGATCTGTAAGCGACAACCTCTGTGAAGTGTCGGGTGCCATCCATGCTTCTACCGAGCAAGCGGATAGACAGCATGATGAGATGATGGCCCTCATCAGCCGTGGTGTATCCGTGCTTCAACAAGTGGTGGGGATGTGGTGATGCCCACGTGGACGTGGGCCAGCAACACCAACAGCTGGCACTCAATGTGGGTATGCTAGGACACCAAGGTGCTCCTGTAGTAGCAGTAGCACAGCCCTGGCAGTGTGGGTGGGTGTGCTGTTGACACCAAACCACAGCAGTCCACGTGCATGTGGTCTTGGCCAGTCCCAGGTGGGATGTGGCACCAGCGGACAAATGTCATTAGCAGGTGAACGTAGCACTTCAATGCCTGTACCTGCCCGTGCCTGCGGAACCCCTGGCAGGCTTAGTCCACGTGCTCATGGCTTGAGGCAGTGAACTGCACAACCTACCAGGTATGGTCTGCAGTTGTCCATAAACACATGTGTAGAGCAACCACAAGGCAGAACTGTGTGCATGCATACCCACACACTATGCAAACACACCTAGGGCAACCTCATACCTACACACACCACATCACCTCAGCCAGCTCCCCAGACTACACCCCTCACCCACACACATGATGTCAAATGTATGACCCACTCTCGGCCTCTGGCAGACCAACACCACACCCTGTGCATATGATGATACCTGTGCTCCATCCCTGTCATCCATACCATCGATGCAGGTACAGGCCAATATGGTTCTGATGCACACGGTGACTGTAAACCAGTGTATCACAGTCCTGCAGTGTAACATGTTGTAGGGTGTAGAGTGTGAGGCATAATTGGCAGGTAGTGTAGCCATCCAGCAATGATGCCTTCTAGCTGTTAGTAACACTGCTTGGTTGTGGTCTCTAAACTGATATGCAATTGTGTTGTAGGTGTACATGTGTCAGCATGAGAATACCCTGTGCATATGATGATACCTGTGCCCCATCCCTGTCATTCATACCATTGATACAGGGACAGGCTGATATGGTTCTGATGCACACAGTGACTGTACACCAGTGTACCACAGTCCTGCAGTGTAACATGTTGTAGGGTGTAGAGTGTGAGGCATATTTGACAGGTAGTGTAGCCATCCAGCAATGATGCCTTCTAGCTGTTAGTAACACTGCTTGGTTGTGGTCTCTAAACTGATATGCAATTGTGTTGTAGGTGTACGTTTGTCAGCATGAGGATGGTGTGCAGTCATATTGCACAATAGGGTATGTCACTGTGCTGACAGCATGGCAGTGACATATCTGGGGTACAATTGAACACATTTCACAGGTTACTATACCGGGTATTGCCTATGCCACATGGACAGGTGGCCCACTGAGGCATGTATACCATACAACCTGATGTAGACCCATCCACATACATGCACACTGTTACTTGCCAACACTAGGACTAGACCCCTACTTAGCAATGTCGTGATATTGATGTGTGTGGGCTACATTGCACAAACACTGCCTTAACCACTCTGTATCCAACAGCCCTTGTTCTTCCCAGCAACAAAATGAGCTGCCCTTGCAGGTCATGAACTCAGGGCCCTTTACTCTGAAGTCACAACACATGACCACTACGCCATGACCACTGTGGGGACAGCTGTTTTGTTACCAATATACCTGTCATTACCCAAATTGAGTGATATTGAACACTTGCCTTTATGTCTTAGATTGTGTAGTGCTTGTCATTAATATGACTGTTGCATCACATATGTCTTTTTATCATAATGTACATATAGCAGATACATACTATGGGATACATGTTGTAGGGTATACGCAACCGTGACATTTACTCATGACAGGTATATGGTTGTATACATATAGGTTTATAGATGTCTACATGTACATACACAGGTATACACATACATATATCTGTATACACATCTGTATAGTGCTAAATATATATGCCCATGTGTACACCTCTTCATATGTACATATGTGTACATATCTATACATATGTGTATATACAGGTATACTTATATGTACATATAGATATATGTGTATATAGCTATATATGTATTCACATCTTATGTGTACAGATATGCCTAGTTATGTTGGTATATATTTAGATATCTATAACTATATGTGCATACATATCTATACCGATATACCTACTACTGTCAATATATCTGTAGATATCCATATGTATATGTGCATATGTATCACTATCTATATATGTGTAGACATATATTCTTTGGTATATGTATATATCTGGGTGTGTATATGTATATCTATGTACATATACATACCCATCTATATATGTTGAAATGTATACATGTAATCATATATAGGTATATGTATCTGGATGATTATATGTACAGATATTCTCACCATATGTTCTGGACATGGAGTATAGCCCTACCCCAGCCCCTATAGTCCCAATGTTGTAGTGCAAGTGGATGTCAGGTATGTATAGCAGGTATATTGGTAGGCTATTGCTACTGTAATTGGGATTGTCTTCACAGACATGGTGTGTGTGGGAGGTCACATCTGCTTCCCACATGTGTGCCATTGGCTACTGACAGACATCCTAGTAAAGTACCACTGCTAACATGTAATGCCCCCATGGAATGCAGCACAGATATTGGCCAATATATGTGGACATTCTGAAACACTCTTTAACGTCCAGATGTATACACAGAAGCCCTTAGTGCTAAACATGTGTACCATGTATGACAATATGGATGTTAACAGCCATGTAGATGGGTATAACACATAACAACTGGTATACTTATGCCACCAGAGGTTATGCATTCACACACCCCTGTCTGGCCTGACACATAATAACTGCTGGTACAGGGGTGCCATGGCCACATACTACCCACTAGATATTGACATACATCTGTACAGCATCCCACTGCTCTGTCTGACATACATGACTGTTAAGGGAGACTCGGCAGCAGTATATCCAGCAAGTATCTCCACATGACATCTCACTGGATAAGTACACTAAGCTGCTAGACATGTAACAATGCACTGTGCAGGCTACAGGCAGATTGGCTAAACACTGGCCTACATCTCCTATGGGGGGATGCACATGTACCTGCATATATAGCAGGCTCTGCAAGCATGTCACAGCACAAGGCAAGATACACCTGTGTGAAGGTGCATAGCCACATCCAACGTGAACATAGCCACAGCCACATATGGTAAGCTAGCATAAAAGTACAGTACATGGACTATCTGTTCAACACCATCCTCATATGTAAAACTAAAAGACTAAGCCTACATATACTGGGCTGCTACACGGTGTGGTCTGCTGGCTGTCTGTGGTATGGGACATATGTGTGTATGGCCCTACAAACATGTAAGCCAATATGGTAACATACAGCGGAGCACATGTAACATCAGATAGGATGGTACCTATAACAATGACATATACCACAGTCTGTACACAGGCTAAAGAACATATTAACAATACACACACTGTCAACATTCACCATAGTTACACAGACCTCAGTACTGTACAAATGACCACAGAATATCCTGGTAATGTCGTCAAATATTACCTTTACTGTGCATAACATGTGTAGCATTCTGATATCTCACTCGCTTGCTATCAGATATGATGACACTAATGATGGTGTACAGCACATATGCACCTCTTAATGCATGACATATGTACAAAGGTTGACAGAGTTGTGGCTGGAAGCACATACACAGGGCCAATATTGACATGTTGCTGTGATAACCTCATACATGTACTGTTGTAACAGGGTTTGTTGCAACATGTGTCCTATGAGGGATATGAAGTCAGTAACTGTCACGGCTTTCACCATTTTCAGACTGCAATCCTCACACTACCTTCTGCAGTTCACAGATATGTGCTCTGTGGGTAACACATGACAACAAGGGCACAACACACTGCCCAGTCTGCAGACGACCCTGCAGATGCGGATTCCTCATAAACATAAAACTGACATGGCAGGTATTACAACATGTAGGACAACCATATCCACACACACACTGTTAAACCAACATTACTTCACATGCAGTATAGCAGCACTTACAGTCTGTAGTCAGGTCAGGCACATCCCCCTCCTGTGTGTTGCTCTGATTCCACAGTGTATGTTGTTAGAGGTAAATCACCAATCCATCTGAGATGCTGTTCACCAAACAACAGATCTAGTTCCTGCCAACAGTGGATGTAAAAGGCCAACATCAACATGATGTTCCTAGATATTGAGTGTGTTTCCATACAATTGGCTATGGGAATGTTACCACAGCTGTTCCAAATGCACTCGGCTAGTAGAGGACTGCAATTGCTGCAGAGGCCATCAGCTGATCATGACCATCACTTACAAAACACGAGCTGCTCCCTAAGCAAAGCAGGTGTACATCTCCACATCCACCAGAGAGGGTGTGAGAGGGACAGACAGAGACAAAGTATGTCAGGGAAGGTGTGGGTGAGTAAAACCTATGCATGTTTGTGTCATACACCTACCAGTACAGGGTTTCAAACACCTGATTGACTATGCATAGCTATCACATGTGTATGCATTTATTGCATGCGCCACATATGTTGATGAGCTGTCCAGACGTATATGTGCTGGTGAGTGACATCTGCAACACTGTTGCTATACAGTAGGTGTTGCACACGAGCCTGTCCACATGAACAGGTGTCGGCGTCAACACAGCCACACTCTCTAAGGGATTCATACACATTGCCACGCTTGGCAGGGTAACGAATACACTTCCTAACCAGTTACTTTGCCACAATACAATAATGCATAGGTATCAATTGGCCCACAGGGGTTATCCTGGGGTTCTATGGTCAAAGGGTATGTGAAGGTGTCTGACATTAGACAGCATGCTTCAGTATGCCAGTGGTGGTGGTACTGGGTGTGAATGTGGTGGGAAGCATCATACACCACACACACACAGACACAGGGTGCCAGTACCGGCATGTATGTGTGCATTGCTTCACGGGTGTGTAGTGGTTGGCTGTGCCAGATGGCTATACAAGGCTAGGTGAAGGGTATACCTTGGCATCAGGCCACATGAGAATGGTCTGCATTATGGCTAAGGGGTGTAGTGTCTGGAATGACCCACACAGGTGGGTATAGTATTCACCATCCAGTCACCTGGGTTACTATTGTGCATGGCCAGTACTGTGCAATGCTTGCCATGTGTGTGTTCTATACGCCATGACATGGACGGTGTCTGGGATGGGCACACATCCCACATTCATGTACAGTGACATGTGGATGTGTACCTGGTTTGTCTGGCCCATGTTGTGTACACAGAATATTATCATCAGATGTGATATTCCCGCCCTCATGTGGTGGGGCCAGGTAAAGGACAGCAGATTGACCCTGCGCCTACTTTGATAACATGCTACAGGTATTCCCTGGTGTCAGTGGCATCTGTCCATACAGGGCATGTGTGTAAGGCATGGTATGTCCTTTGTGGATCACATTTGATGGAACCACAGTTGTTGCAGGCATCCAGTGGGAAACATACTGAAGGTGCACTGTTTGCAATTATACACCTATCGTACTGATGGACAGGGTGCCATGCCCTCTGTAGGCCACTGCATTCACTCCATAGTTACTATCAGTCACCACTATGCAGTGTTACTACACACATATTGGCTATTGCCACGGCATGTGTGTGTGTGTGTGTGTGTGTGTGTGTGTGTGTGTGTGTGTGTGTGTGTGTGTGTGAGACATGGGTTGAGAGTGTGCTCTGGGTAATACTAGGATTTCTAACTGTGATTGCCTGGCCTTGATGTCACATGTATGGGTATGGATATGCACCCCAGCCTCTCGGCTATTTCATAGCTGTTATCCCTGTACAGTGGACATTGTGGTATATACTAGGTCCACCATATTAGAAATGTGCAAAACCCACTCCTCATTGGGCCCAGATGTCACACACTCACACCCACCTCCACACAAGGATACAAGTTACAAACACACACACCTGTCATGTCCAGGAGTAGAACCCCTACCTAACTAGTTTATTACACTGCAGCACTATGTAGTTATAGTACATGTCATGGTGAATACTGCAGTGCTTCTTCCCCAAAGGTGTATATCACATTGGCTGACATCAGCAGGATTGCCAAAGTAGGGCATTTGACATGTACTGAGTGTGACTAGCCTAAAATGCATTGCTCCCTACACAGACAGTGGAACACACACAAAACATCCACAAGTGACATGTGTGGGTATAGAACCCCTAACAGGGGTGTATAACACACTACAGCATGGAGCTGTTATAAAACACACCATGGGAATTACTGGAGGACTCCTTCCCCAAAGGTGGATAACACACTGGCTGACATCAGCAGGTTGCCAAAGTACACCATTTGAAATATACTGAGTGTGACTAGACTCTAATGCATAGTTCTCTACACAGACATTGAAACACACACAAAACATCCAGAATTCCATGGGTGGGTATAGTACCTTACCAGAGTTCTGAATCACACTACAGCAGTACAGAGTTATGGCACACGCTACAGGGATTACTGGGCTACAAGCTTCCCAGAGATGTATTTCGAGGTGGATGACATCAGCAGTCTTACCAAGGTAGAGCATTTAAATTGTAGGGGGTGTGCTTACCCTAAAATGCATTGCCTTGTATACAGGCAGATGCACACAGTTTCCAATGCTGGGGATAGAACTCCAACTTAACTAGCTTATCACACTACAGCAGTACACAGTTATAGCATGCACCATGGAGATTATTGGCCTACCTTTTCCCCAAAGGAGTATTTCACAGTTGATGACATCGACACATTTGCCAAAGTGGACCATTGAAGGTTGTAGTGTCTGTGAATGGACGCAAAAGCATTGCTTCCTCCACTGACAAAGGAACACACACAAACATCTCATTTGCCATGTCTGGGAATAGAACTCCTACCTAACTAGTTCATCACACTACAACAGTACACAGTTACAGGACACACTACAGAAATTACTGGGTTAGAACTTCCCAGAGGTTTATTACTAGGTGGATGACATCAGCAGCCTTGCAAAGGTTGAGCATTAGAGCTGTAGGGAGTGTGACTAACCTAAAAAGCATTGCTCTCTACACAGACAGACACACACACACACACACACACACACACACACACACACACACACACACACACACACAGTTGCCATGTCAGAGAATAGTACTCCTACCTAACTAGTGTATCACACTGCAGCGGTACACAGTTACAGGACGCGCTACAGAGATTAGTGGGCTACAGCTTCCCAGAAGTGTATTACTAGGTGGATGACATCAGCAGCCTTGCAAAAGTTGAGCATTTGGATTGTAGGGAGTGTGACTAGCCTAAAAAGCATTGCTTTCTACACAGATACACACACAAACACGCACACAGTTGCTATGTCTGGGAATAGTACTTCTACCTAATTAGTTTATCACACTACAGCAGTACGCAGTTAAAGGATGCACTACAGATTCCCAGAGGTGTATTACTAGGTGGATGACATCGGCAGCCTTGCCAAGGTTGAGCATCTGAATTGTAGGGAGTGTGACTAGCCTAAAAAGCGTCATTCTCTACAAAGACAGACAGACACAAACACACAGTTGCCATGTCTGGGAATTGAACACCTACATAACTACTTTATTACACTATAGCAGTATGATGTTATGGTACATGCCACAGAAACTAGTGGGCTACAGCTCTCCCAAGGGTGTATTTCACAGTGGATGACCTCAGCAGTCTTGTCATAGTAGGGCTATGGGGAGGGCTGTGTGTGTGCATGGGCCTTGACACATTCATCTAGAGGTTGACACGCCACATGCGGGCACACACAGGGTCATATTCCACAGGTACGTGTATTCCAGCTGCTAGATGATTACTTTTTTGTACAGTCATGTTCCACAGCTGGCACGTGCACCAATAGTCTGTAATGCTGACAGATACTGGTGGCTAGTATCTGCAGTGAGTGACATCTGAACCTCATGTGTTTGGGGCCCTTTTGCTGTGTGCTGAGTGGGACAGGCCTGGATGGCTCCTTGTCATGGTCACCCTCTTCCACACATCTTTGTACATCTACCTTTGGCTTATTATAGTGCGTTGTTCTTACATATATGTCTGTATTCCTAGCCACTGTATGTGCAAGGCATGCGTGGTGCATACTGACGAGTGTCTACACTAACAACTGCAACTGTCAGATATGTCTGGTCCACTGGTGTTTGCAGACATGACCTTCATGTGTTTAAGTGTGTGAGCATGCCCAGTATGGCCTTCTGTATTTAATGTGTGGATCGAGTCCAGGTAGTTTGTACTGAGTGCTGACCTTGGTGTTGTACACCGACAAGTGGCATGCTTTTTCTGCAGGGTATCCATTAAGCATTTGACAGTGACTGTTCCTACATGTCTGCATAGGATGGGGAGGGCTCAACCGACTATGTCTACATTTTTACACACGATGGGGGGGGGGCACACCTGACTGTTATTACATTACTACATGGGGGGCATACCTGTCTATTTCTACATCTCTACAAAGGGTTGGGGGGCACACCTGACTGTTATTACATTACTATGTAGGATGTAGGGGGCAAACGTGACACTTGTACACATTTGCTATGACTGCGCTGGTATGTCAGGTACTCCATTTCATTCTGTATTGCTAACTATCATGCTGACTAGAGGCATACCAGTGTACTACAGATCATGGCTTTGGTTGCCCTACATATTATTGTCTGACATCCTACCCTTCAGAACTAACATCACACTGCCTGCCCTGTTGTGGTCTGTCTGTGTAGGCCTGGAGAGGAGGTTAACCATAGCCATCATTCAGGGGCCATGGCAAAGGATCTGTTTGGGTTTGTCTACACCTGTCCTTCTGGTTGAGACTATTGTTGGGTATATGAATGACTGGCATGTGTGGGTCATATGGACACACATGTCATTCAGCACATTTCTTGCAGTTGGTTTTGTCACCCTGTATAGTACTGGCTACTATGGTGACTCCAGTATGTGTTACAGATGTCATGGTGCCACTATGGGTGTCTACTATCTGCTGCCATAACATTCAGCCACCCACTTCCCTTGCATGCTCACATCCATACCATAGCTACAGGTAACGACACATTCTACTCCAATTGGTAGGTTGATTGACTTACCTTGAGGGTGTGCCAGACTTGCGGAAGGTGCTGGAGGGCTGCCTACATCAGATGCCCATAGTACACTCCCTGTACATGGTTGAGCACAGGTAGTGTCATGTTTGACATCCCTTTTACTGTATGTGCAAGTCAGAGAGAGATGTCATTCCCTGGGTCCCTACTGTATCAGTGCATGTGATATGCATTGCCTCTTTGCTGCACCCACAGCATACTGGGCATCTGCCTACTGAGGCAGGCTCAGGTTATTCCTCCTCCAGGTCACTCTGTGCCTGTGCAGGCCTTGGCATTGGTGGGGGGGCTGTGTGGCCCTGCCCCATGCTGTTCCTGCTGCAGCTGTTTCCGCAGGATCAGAGTGTGTAGCATAGCACATACCATAACAATTTGGGTACATGTAGCCAGTGAATACTGCAAGTCTTCACCGGATGTGTCCAGACACTGGAACCGTGACCTGAGCATCCCAAACACATGCTCTATTATATGTCTGGTCTGTGCGTGTGCCTCATTATGGCATTCTTATTCAGGTGTGTGTTCATTTCTGATGGGTGTCATCAGCCACAGCTCCAGTGTGTACCCAGCATCCCCCACTAGGTGATTGTAGGGGATGTCCCCACTGGCAAATCTCTGGTACAGCTGTGTTAGATGCCATATGTAGGAATCATCATAGCTTCCAGGGCAGCCAGCACACACATTCATTATAATGACCTGGGCATCATATAAGACCTGGCAGTTGATGGAGGGGTTGCCTCTGCGATTGATGTAGACCCTACCCTGCTCACCAGGTGGTGCTTTGATGCATATGTGCATGCAGTCTATACCACCCACTACCCCAGGGTATTCTGCTATTTGGTGGAAGAGGCGCATATTGCTGGTCAACACCTCATGGGTGTTGAGGAAATATATGTGCTCACTGGCATGTGCTGACATGGCATTCAGGAACTGGTGGAATATTCTGGATGCTGATGCCTGTGACATCCCCATGATATCCATAGTTGTGCTTTGGGAGGTACCTGTGGCTAGTATACCTAGGTCTACACATATCTTGGTATCCACTGGGATGGGTTCCACTCGGGCAGTTTGGTGTGTCAGGTGTGGCCGGCACAGCTCAACAATTTGCTGTAGGAGGTCTCTGTCCACCCTATAGCACTCCACTATCTCCAGCTCATGTAGCCCCTGGTAGGTTACCCTGGGACTGTACACTCTTCTCTGTCTCCTCACTGTGGGTTGTTCAGCAGCATTCACATCATCACCACCCTCAGCCTCTTGCACATGTTGTTCTATGTTGCCTGCTGCAGCCCTTCTCATTTTGTAGGTTTATTCATTAAGATTTCCCCGCTTGTATACACTGGTGGTGTAGAGTGTGGGAAAAACCAGAGGGGAAGGTGTTTGCTTAGTTTATAGTAGTGTTCTGGGCTGGGCTGGACTGCTGTCTGTGTGATTGGCTGATTCTGCTACATTTCACCTGCCAGCTAAGCTAGTTCTCCTTGATTATCTTCCTACTGCTGTTTTACCTTCCCATTGCCTTCCTGTTTAAGCCTGTGTGCGCACCACCTAAACAGAGTGCTAACAAGTGCACACTGCTGCTATTTCCTGGTTTAACTTCTTTTGTCTTCCTGTAAAACCCACTGCGTGGCTCACACACCCGCTTAAGCTTTTAAAGAGTGCTACACAGGTTTAGACACACCCCCTAATTTAGCTGTGCTAAGCTAGGGGCACACCTGAGCCAAAGGGCTCCACTACACTTACAGTATGCCTGACACACACCCCCATGATGTCACCTAACTCCTAGTCTTGCACCCAGCTATTCATACTCTTACACTGTTGACACCTGCCTCACATCTTGGGGAAAACTGGGATTCACTATCCTTCCCCTCATTTGCATAGGATTGCCTGCTAATGCATAGCTACATGTCTCACACTGAGCCTCCCCTCTTAGCAACCACTACTCACTGGCCATGTTGTCTTCTGCCTGCCATTGACTTGCATGCCAGAATACTGATTTTAGTTAGAATGCTTAATTTAGGTTCTTTTTGTTTTTTTTCCCTCAATCCCATTTGCACGCCGCTGCCCTAAGCTTAAACAGCTGAGATCGGCTATGATTTCTGTATTTTTTTTTTTGTATTTATTTTAATGGCCTTATGCCAATGGCCTTATACTTGGCCATTAGCATGCTACCCCTTTATATTTGAGGTAAGTAGCTCAGTTTTTTTTTTTTTCAAATACAAGTGCTTACTAACTAACTGAGTACATTTTTGTAGTTACTTTACGGGACTGTGCACTTTTCAAGCTTCCTCTTCTGCAAATTCACCTCATGTTGTAATTTCTTCTGCAAAAATGGGGTAATTTGCTTACAGAATTTGTCCGTGCAGAAGTAGTGCAGGAGTGCTCGTGCGCTCCCCTGCAGGCTATTCCTGGATTGCATGGCAGACATATTGCCTGCTTGTGCTCCTGCACCGATCTTGCACTCCATGCAAGTGTTTGAGAATCCGTGGGTAAATCTTTGCCTGGATTTAAAAAAAAACAAAAAAGACAATGTTGTGCCTCTTATATAAGAAGTTACTCTCACTGTTTTACTTCTCATTCCATTCCACGACCCAAGATCCCCCACTGCATCATTATTCTTCCCATTACCAGAGTTGCCCTCAATGAGAATAAAAGTATTTGTCAGATATTTTCTTGCCCTCTCTTTTCTACTTATCTCTAAATTGCAGTCTTTTCCTCATGTCTTAGTCTAATCACTCCTCCTGACTTGTCAAGACTTCAAACTTATTGACCTGTCCTGTAATACAGCCAGTTTATCTTTTTCTGGATTTTCAGACCTCTGGAATGTGCCCTGCCCTGCACCTTTTCTCTAAACTCAACACCATTAAAATCTTCAAACAATACTTTTTTTTCTTTCTTTACCATTTCATCCCCTCTTTCTAACAACTATTTTGCCTCCAATGGTACACAGTCCCATTTGTTCCTTGGAGGTGAGGATTATCCTCAGATCTGCTAGGGTGAGAGTCTATACATTTGACCATCATCCAGGAAGACACTGGAGATAATTGTGATTTCACTGGCATATTGGTAATAAGAACAGTAAGTACCAGGGCTTGGATTGCTCCACTGGTGGTGAGATACACACCTGCATCATTCCTGCCACCTTTACACATGCAAAATTCTTGCCACGTAGGACAGAAGCTATCATCACACATTTGGGCAGCCATAGTGCATATCCCCCCACCAGATCTTGCTTTACATGGCCTGTGACTTCTGTTTATCGACACCAGAGCAGTAGGCATAGCCAGCTGGGATCCACCTTGCTATCCATCCCCACCAGATAAGCACCAATTACCCTCCTTACCAGTATCATCAATTGCCTGGGTTGCTAATCAAACTCAGGTCACCTGGGCAATAATCAGGGCTTTATCTCTTTACACCACTGTGCTGTCTTCATTTTCAGACTCTGATTCCTGCAGAGGAATTTCCTAACTCAGAATTGGTCTTAGTTTCCCCTAAAAGTGGAGTAACTCATCCAAAGAGTCACTTACTATGCTTCTCTATAAATTCTCATTTTCCTTACCAACTCTACTCAAAATGGATGTATGTTATCTTCTAGTACAGTGTTTCCTCTCTACACAGCATGATTTACACCAAAGTGACTTCTGGATCTTACATCATTATACTCCTCTTTATAGCTTTGTGTACTGCATCCCTGTTTGGAACAGTAAAACAGTTTCCCCAGTATCCCAGACATATTTAACTAGTTATATAAATATGATTTCAGATCTTTTCCTCTAGGAGGTTTCTAGGATAAGTAGGCTCTACCAGACCTAAGTATAGCATGAGAAAAATATAATGCTTTCATATGTATTGCCTTCTATATTTGGTCTTAGTTTGGGGACGGGCTACTCCAGAGGGGAGGTAGGTTCTACATAATCTAAGTTTTTCTTTCTTTTTTTTTTGCCATGAGTGACAGATCATTATGGTACCTTTAAAGGTTTAGCCACTGTTGATTTCACATACCACTTGCTTACCCTATAGATTAATTCTTCCTCCTTTAATTGTCTAGGTCCCATCCCTGCAGTGCAGAATTACTTTTTTGGCCTTTATATCCTTGATGCGTCCAGTAAACAGGGAGAGGAAGTCATACTGTGGCCAGTTGTAAAGCTGTTGCGTGGACTTCCATTTTCCAACTATGAGCTTATAATATTGTTTTGTAGGGCAGGCAGTGGGTGTATTTAGATGAAGAGTGCCTTGCCTTTACAGTGCTCTGGCTCTGTGATTGTCCTACCCACCTTTGTAATGGCAACAACTTGCTCACCTGCCTGCAAGCAAAACAGCTAGTGGTATAAGCAGAAAATGGAAGACAAAGAATAACAGCAGTTTGCAATGGAGCTGTACCCCCAGCACCTTCAAAGTAGTTGTTCCATCCTAACATACCCTATCACTGTATATACTAACTCTGAGGTTCCACCAGCTTAAAGAAAGCATATTTACAGATCAGGAATTCATGTTGGAGTCAGCTGAAACTTTAATACCAAACAACCATTCAGCTGCACATAGCTTGTAAGTAGTTGGAACACAACCAGCCCAAGTTGAACCCTGTAGGCTCTGTCAACCATTGCCAGTTTCCATCAGGAACAGTGAGCTTTTGAGCAGGCTCCAACAAACTGCCACACCCTTACTCTTGTATGAGGCAGGCAGACATATGCCTTATTACTCTTTTTTTCCCTGCTCTCAATTCTTTCTGTACATGGGTAACTAATCAAACCCAGATTATATGGATCACACTCAGGCTCCATCCTTCTGCGCCACAGACCTGAACTTCCTGTATAATGTGAATTAGTTCTGTTCAGACTTAACTCCAGCATTCATAGGAGAACATCCATGAAAAAACATGCTACTTAAGAGATGCACGAAATTATATTTCCATGACATGCTAACTATATTTATTTCAAAAGACTGAAGTAATGTTGCAGTGTGTCAATGATTATAACAGTCCATGTACTTTATAGATGGAAAGATATCCGTAATTTAACTTTACTACCTGAGTCGTGGGGAAACAAATGGTATTCTGCTGGGGCATCCCTGAAACCCTCATACAGAGAACTCTCTTGTTTGGCAGTATATTTTCATCTACTCTGATAAAAAACTTTGGGCCGGATTCACGATGGCTTGCACAGAGTCTAAGAGTAGAGTAAGACTCCATGCAGCCATCATGTGCGACGAGCGATCCACGAACAGCCTGTAGGGGCGTGTAAGAGAGATCCTAACATGTCTCCTACACAGAGAGGGCTGTGATATGCAAATTACCTCACTTGCAGCTGAAAGGCATGCAAATGAGGTAAATTTGCCATCCAGGAACCACAAACCTGTCCGTGTAGGAGCCGTGTTAGCTGCAGAAATGTACTCAGTTGACAACTGAGTACCGTTCTGCAAATACCACAATGGAGCCTTGTCAGCTCCAAATAAAGGTTGTATATGTTCCAGGAAGCATGCCAATGGCCACATATGTGGACACCGGCAACGTACCCACATGCAAAATTAAAATAAAAATGTTTATTTTTTTTCGGCGATTGCCAATGTTTAAACATAGCGCAGTGCCACGCAAACAGGCTGCGCTGCAAAAAAACAGAAAAATAAAAATGTATGAAAACCATCAATTTACAATGTAAGGGAATAGCAGGCTGAAAACAACATGGCCACCGAGTATGGGTTGCTAAGGGGGGAAGCTCAGTGTAAGACATGTAACTAAGCATTAGTAGGAAATCCTATGTAAATGAGTGTTAGGATACTGAATCACACTTTTACATAGCAAATGTGCACATTCCCTGGAGTGTAGGAGTAGGATAAGGGGAGTAACAGAGTAGGAGATAGATGACATCACAGGGGGTATGTATGAAAGAAGTGAAGCTCATTGGAGCAGAGTGGCATGTGAAAGCTGTCAGTTAGACATCATGGAAAGTGGTGTGTCAACAGGTAGACAAGGGAAAACCAAGAAATGGAAGGTGTACACTGTGGACAACACCAAAGTTTCTTGCTGAGCGTGCATGCACGCATGTGCATGCTGGGAAGCCCGAGTAAGATGGAGTGCGTGCATGTAAGTGTGAGTGCAGGCGTTTACGCCAGAGTAAGCATGTAGAAGCCTGTTTAAAGACTTGTAAGTGCGTTTGCGCTGGTGTGCACGCGTTTTAACCCGAATAAGCAAGTTGTAGTCCATCTAAGCATATGTGCGTGCGTGTTAGCTGCTGTGAGCGTGTTTGCCTCTGTATGCGCGTCGCTCCCCCCTGAGGAAACAGACAGGAAAAAGGAAGCACAACAAATTGTAGGAAGCTACCAGGGAATACTAGCAGAGCTAGCAGGTGAAAACAATCAGAATCAGGCAATTACACAGGCAGAACAGTAGCCCAGCCCAGCACTGAAAACTCTGCAAACAACAGTGCAGTATGTGTCTCTCAAGAGACACTGCAACACTGGAGTAAGCTACTAGAAGTGAAAACTGAAAAAGCTTCACTCAGACAAAAAATGCTAGGGGCTGCCATAGCTGTTATAAGGCGACATATGCAACATGCTGAGGGTGGTGACAATGCAAATGTTGCCGGACAACCCACAGTGAGGAGACGGAGAAGAGTGTACAGGCCCAGGGTCACCTACCAGGGGTTACATGAGCTGGAGATAGTGGAGCACTATAGAGTGGACAGAGACCTCCTGCAGCAAATTGTTGAGCTGTGCAGGCCACGCCTCACACACAGAACCAACAGAGGGGAGCCCATCCCAGTGGAAACCAAGGTATGTGTTGGCCTAAGAATACTAGCAACAGGTACCTTCCAGAGACCAACTGGTGATATGATGGGGATATCACAGGCATCAGCATCCAGGGTACTGCACCAGTTCCTGGATGCCATGTCAGCACATGTCGGTGATCATGTATATTTCCCCAATTCCCGTGAGGTATTGGCCAGCAATATGCGTCTCTTCCAGCAAATAGTGGAATACCCTAAGGTAGTGGGTGCAATAGACTGCACGCATATACACATCAAAGCATCAGCCGGTGAGTGGGGTAGGGCCTACATTAACTGCAAGGACTTCCCCTCCATCAACTGCCAGGTTGTGTGTGATGCCCAGGGCATAATAATGAATGTGTGTGCTGGCTGCCCTGGAAGCTACCATGATTCCCATATCTGGCATCTGACGCAGCTGTACCAGACATTTGCCAATGGGGACATCCCACATGGTCACCTATTGAGGGATGCTGGCTATGCACTGGAGCCGTGGCTGATGACACCCATCAGAAATGCACACACACCTGAACAGGAACGCCATAATGAGGCACACGCACAAACACGTAATGTAATAGAGCATGTGTTTGGGCTGCTCAAGTCATGGTTCCGGTGCCTGGACACATCTGGTGGAGCCTTGCAGTACTCACCAACTACATGTACCCAAATTGTCATGGTATGTGCTATGCTACATAATATGATTCTGCAAAAACAGCTGCAGCAGGACCAGCATAGTCCCGGCCCAAACAGCCCCCCACCATTGCCAAGGCTATCACAGGCAGAGCGTGACTCGGAGGAGGAACAACCTGAGCCTGCCCCAGTAGGCAGAAGGAGGTGTGCCCAGTATGCCTTGGCCTTGGCAAAGAGGCAATGCATAGCACATACACTGGCTCAGTAGGAACCCTGGAAATGATACCTATCTCTGACTCACACATATAGTAAAAGGGATGCCTAAGTTGACACAACCTGCTTTCAAGCATGTACAGGGAGTGTAGTATGTGCATCCAACATAGGCAGCCCTGCAGCACCACCTGAGGCATGATTGCCATTTGTTAAGCAATGTAACACCATGTAGTATATGCAAACTTGATTACCCATGAGTAACATCCTACCCTCACCAAGCATGATGCCACAATATGAAGACAAGATGATCAATTACAACAATTGGCTTACGTATTGTTGTTAGTCAAAGGGGATCCAATGCCTGTCAGCATGGGATGACATGCTGAGCAAGACACGATGCTCCACTAGGGATGGCTTGCATCTATCTCCCCTGGCCATTTGGATACTGGCAAAGGCTGTTGTCACCCTCACAGTGCCTTGAATAGGTAAGGCTCAAAACACAAACCCACTTCCATAGGTAACACAAGGGATACAAAACTAGAAGTAATGCTACCCAATGCCAGAAGTCTAAACTGCAAGATGCATGCAGTCCAAACTCTCCTCAGCATGGAGAATGTTGATATCTGTGCAGTAACAGAAACCTGGTTCAAGGCTCCCAAGATCACCCTAGCACTACCAGGTTACACCTCATACCATGCTTTACAGCCCCAAAACATGGAACAAACTACAAAAGGAGGGTGAGTATCAATAATTGTCAAGGATACCTACACCCCCAGGTTGGTGCCACAGCATGAAGCAGCACAGACTGTCCATGTGCAAGTAACAGTGGCTAAAACTGCCTCTCAATTCGTAGCCTGCTACACACCACCCTCCTAAATCCAGGAACCCCACTTGGCCTACTTGAGAAGACATGAAAATATGAAGGTTTCTCCAAACAACATTATATTGGGCGACTGCAACTACCCAAACATAGACTGGGAGCATTATTCTAGCTCCAACACCCTAGGCCAAAGGTTCCTAGACTTCATAAACCGAAATGCTATGGAACAACTTGTCACCACTCCCACAAGAGGGGTAAACATACTGGACCTGATAATCACCAACATGGGGACTCTATGGCCAAGACGGGAAGTGTATCCCTCACTGGTAAGATCAGACCATACAGTAATCTCACTGGATATTCACATCCTGACCCCAGTCCCTGGCCAGAAAACCACAGAGAAAAACATGTGTAAAGCAAATTATGCACTCCTCCAAACTGAGGTGGAATCCATTAAAGCCCTTGTGCCTGTGGAAAATATGGCCCAGACCTCAGAACCCTTTATGAATGCATTCTATGAACACCTTCAGGAAAGCATGGATTATGCAATCTCAAATAAAACCAATACCCAATACTCCAAAGGCAGGCATCCTGTCTGGTGGACCCCAGCCATTAACAAACCATGCAAGAGAAGGAGGAAGCTACTACATGATAGAGCAAAACCCAAAAAGGGAAGGCATCACTGATGAGTATTATGACAAAAAACTATGGCCACACATAAAATCCTCTAAGGCCAGCTATGAGATAAAAATTGTACAGGACACTAAGGATAATCACAAGGCTTTCTTTACTGATGGTAGGAACCTGGGTGGGAATTCCCAGATATGCTCAGAATTAGTCCAAAATGACAAACAATACACCAAACCCACAGATATTGTCAACATCAGACCTGACAGTTTCAGTGCAACCCCCACCAAATGGCCAAATATCTATCCCAGCAGAGTGCTGGCCCCCTGACATCGCAGATGCTCAGGTAACAGCCAGCGTCCCTAAAGCATAACACACAGCATTAATGGGACCAGATGGTGTCCCAGGCTGCATCCAACATGAAGTCCAAGAAGAATTGAACACCACATAAAACTACTGCTCAATCTCAGCCTTACCACAGGATATGTACCCAAACAGCAGTGTACAGCAACAGTGGTCCCTCTCCACAAAGGTGGTGCCTGAATGGATCATGCAACCTATCACCCCAGAATCCTGACTAGCATGGTCTGCAAAGCTATGGAAAGGATCATCATGGACCCCAGAAATAAAGATATTGGGGACCTACAGACACTGGACCCTACCCAGTGTGGCTTTCGTAAGGGCATGTCATACCCCTTAAACCTGGTTGAGTCATTTGAAACAGTCACCAAGGCCATTGATGAGGGGAAGCTGGTCCACACAGCCTACCTGGACCTTGCAAAAGCCTTCCATACAATACCCCACTTGGTCATTATAGATAAGCTCACCAGCTTAAATATAAACCGCTATGTCACTAGATGGGTTGCAAACCGGCTCAAGGACAGAACTGATATGGTCAGAAATGCTGGAGCCATGTCAGAGTCCAAACCAGCTACAACTGGCATCCCACAAGGCTCGGTCCTGGGACCCTCCTTGTTTGGTATATATTTCTCGGAGGTACAGGCCAACATGGAAGGACTGTGTCTGAACAAGTTTGCAGATGACTATAAACTGGGTGCCATATCTGACCCTCCAGCTGACACAAGCATCCTACAAAAGGGCCTCATAGAAACAGACAACTGGTGCCACAGCCATGTCATCAAGCTAAACACAAAAAAGTGTATAGTCATCCCCTTTGGAAAAACAGTAAGTGCCCACCAATTACCACATAGGTGGTAACCCATTAATTACAGAAGAAGTAATAAGAGACCTGGGGACACAAGTTGATAGAAATCTCGCTTTTGACAACCATGTGGCCGTAGTGGTTATAAAAACATGTCATATACCCACCTAATCATGAAGGTATTCACATCTAGATCAGGGGAGGTCATCGTGCCCCTTCAGTCATCCTTCATCAGGCTCACAATTGAGTACAATGCCCCTTGTGGGATGTACCTTAGCAGACACCTCCAGCAACTGGAAAGACCCCAAATCTGCCTGATTAAACAAACTGCAGCTCCACACAGTGGCATACTGGCTGCCCAAAGGCGATCTGTGCCTGATGTATAAAGCCATGTCCAACCTGGAATCAATGCACATGCTGCACCTTGTAAAATCTGAATCCCATTGAGCTATGCACATGAGAGACCTGAACCTCAGCAATGAAATAATTAGGACATGCTGTAGTGATTGATCCATAACCCAGAAGCTCCCTCCACTCTTGAGTAAATTCACAGTCCAGGTTAGCCAGAGAGTCCCTCATTGACTATCTTCAAGAGGAATCTTGATGAGTGGATGGCAGATTGTAGGTTTACCCTGGGTATCACTTTTATGTCACAGTTAGACAGAGGCACAGTATACTAACCTTGAAAAATGTCATGGCAAACTCCAGTTAAAATGTGTGTTGAAGGACAAGCACACTCTGACTAGGATTAGAAATGCCCTAGGGCACATAGCCTAGTGTTTGTCAATGTCCACCCAAGTTGCGGAATACACTACTAATGTTGGACAAGCCTGGTTTAAGTAGGCCATAGCTGAACAAAATGCAACATGGTCATACCTTAGTCTAGTGTGCGCAGTATGAATATTTAAAGCAGTGATGGGACTCAAACCGAATACTGTGCACTAGAGTGAAAGGACTGAATCACTACACTATGACAATATTACAGTGCTTCGTTAGTATGAAAGAATGTTGACAAGTGTATGCAAACTGTCCCATGGAAACCCTGCAGGCACAGCATAATCCCTGTTGGGTTCAGACACAAAGCAGTTGGTTAGTAAGAACACAACATGACTTCCAACACACACACTATAAATGTCAAATATTGTTCAAGTTCACACACAACCACAAATGCAGTGGACCTCAGATCTTAACATATGGAAAGGTCACACTGGGCATGCTCACACACTTTGATAAATGAGACATATGTCAGGCAACAAACCATGGAAAGCCTGAACTGGGCATGCTCACACACTTAGGCCATGTCTCAGTATAGCAGTCGGCCACACATATCTGGCATTTGTATGTGTTAAGCCAGGAACCTCCCACAATACAGCAATCTGCCCAGTGCACACAGTTAAATGACAACAGAGACATAAGTAATATACTGGAACCCTGCCATGATCAAACATCTTCCACAGATACACAAGTTGTTCATAGAAACAGGGAAAGCTATGGCAATAAAGACCTGCAAACAGTTTATCAGCAACAAATATTGTGCATCCTAAACATAAACATGTGGGTGCAGAGGTCAATATTAGGCTGTTTGCCCTAGGGAATACATAAGCCTAGTCAGAGTGTATTTGGCATCTTCCTCCTCAGTACAGTAGCCTACTGTGCCTCTGTAAAGTAGGTCACAGAAGGCAGCGTTTAAGGCTAGTTTGCTGTGCCTCCGTCAAGCAGGGACACAGTGGAGATCCCAGGGGTTGAATTTGCAATGTCACATCCATGTGGCTGGAGTTTGCTGGAAGAGGGTTGGCGAGGGGCTATGTCTAACATTAATTAGGATTCAATTCCAGACTGAGGGGAGCCTTATCTGTAGTGTCTGGGCAATTTCACTGTCAAAACTTGCAAGTGATGATTTTGAGGGATTGAAGTGTCCTGCCAATACTGTTTAGAGATATCCTCCCTCTGTGGGATATTGCTCTGCTATGTATTAGCTCCCTCCTTCTGTTGTACAGCTTATATATGGCTGGTGTCAACCAGACAGGTCTCCTGTTGTGGAGGAGTCTTGGTTTTATTTGGGATAGCATGATCAATGAAAATCTACAGGTGCTCATAGAATGCATTTGTAAAGGATTCTGCAGATTGGGCTGTATAATCCTCCAGCACAGGGCCTTTGAAGTATTCCACCCCAGTCTTCACAAGTGCAAATTCTGCTTTTGAGAAATACTTTGTTAGCAGTGATTTCCTTGCCTGGGGGTGGGGATGGGATATGGACATCCAGGGAAAGTTGGTTATGGTCATATCTTAACAATGGTGGTCTACCTCTGGTGTGGAACATAGAGTCCCCATGTTGGTGATGATCAGGTCCAATATGTATTCCCCCTTGTGGCTGTGGTGACTGGTTCTGCCATAGCACATGGATTCACAAATTGTAGCGGCTGTAGGGTGATGTTGTTGAGGCTTGAGTAGTTCCCCCAGTCAATATTCCTGTACCTGAAGTTAACCACTGTAATGGCGTATGTGAACACCTTCATATCCTACACTGTTCCCAGGGAAGCCAAGTGTGGTTCCTGGATATGGGGGTGGGGGGTGGTCTGAACTACACACCGAACCAAAAGGCAGTTTTGCACAATGGTAGTTGTATATGTATGGCCTGTCATGCTTAGTGCAGTGGTAACAACCCAGAGGTGTGTGTATCTGTGATGTATATGGCTACACTCCCTGGTTGTGTTGTGTGTTACAAGTCCTGTGTTCATGGAGCATGGTATAAAACATAACCAGGCAGTACTGATGTGCATATGTGACCCTGAACTAGGCATCTGTTAATGCATATATATTGTTATCCCCCATACTGAGGGATAGTAATAGATGTACATACCTCTTTGTAAAAACTGATGTCAGCACCCTATAAATACTGCAGGAGAAAAAAAGCCACCCAGTAATGCGAATAGCGCGCTGTGCTAATGCGTCTCTCTCAAGTGTCATAAGGGCAGAGGGTGTGCATGTGTGCAATTCTCTTTGAAAGAAATGTCCCTTTTGACAACTGGAATAACACACTACATGATGTACATTCCTCTTTGTAAAGACTGATGATGTCAGCACCCTATAAGTACAGCAGGAGAAGAAAAGCCACCCAGTAATGTGAAAAGCACGCTGCGCTAATGAGTCTCTCTCGAGTGTCATAACATAGTTAGATAGGGGATTGAATCCTGCAATTGCACAGTGTCTGTGTTGGGGGGGTTGCAATTCTCTTTGAAAGAAATGCCCCTTTTGACAACTGGAATAACACACTACATGATGTACATCCCTCTTTGTAAAGACTGATGATGTCAGAACCCTATAAGTACAGCAGGAGAAGAGAAACCACCCAGTAATGCGAATAGCATGCTGTGCTAATGTGTGTCGCTCTCAAGTGTCGTAACATAATTAGGTAGGGGTTTAAATTTTGCAAATGCTCGGTGTGTGTTGGGAGGGCAGGGGGGTTGCATGTGTGTAATTCTCTTTGAAAGAAATGTCCCTTTTGACAACTGGAATAACACACTATATGATGTACATTCCTCTTTGTAAGGACTGATGATGTCAGCACCCTATAAGTACAGCAGAAGAAGAGACCCCACTCAGAAATGTAAATAGCGCACTGCACTAATGCATCTCTCTCAAGTGTCATAACATAGTTAGGTAGGGGTTTGAATCCTGCAAAAGCCATGTTTGTGTTGGTCAATGTGTGGTGGGTGTTGCTTTTATTATTGTATCACATATAACTATAACAGTAATTGCAATGCACACATCAGGTATGTGTGTGCCACATACAGATATGTACCTGTGACTTACAATAGTTCCTATGTGTGAAGCCTGCCTCATATGAATACAGTTGTTACCTTTGCCAGCATGTGCTGCAGATTCCCAGACTGTACGCCATACATGTATGTTGATGACAATGCAGGCTACTGCAGTGATCTGTGTCCTAGGCCAACTGGGTGACACACAATCATGAAAGCTGTGATATATTAATGTGCGTGAGGGTTCATGTCTGGAGTATATGTCACACATGTTATAACACAGCAAAGTCTGTGAGTAATGGACATCCAGTGTAGGTGTATGGCAACTGTTGCTGATATGCATAAAGACACCTGCTTGCTTAGGCGATACACCAAGGGACTGCACAATACCTTTGGAAATGTGAATATCACAGGATAGACAAGAAAACACTTGTCCATATGTACACACCATTACCCGTTCTACATGATGGGTGCTGCCATATATATGGTACTATTGGAATACTATGTTAAGTACATGCTGATGACAAAGTTACAGTTGTGTTACAGTAATAGAGCATGGCTTGGACAACAGGTATCTGTCTGTATGATACCCTTGTGGTGGTCATGTGTGTCATGTGCAGAATGCATTGTAGGCCACTGTATGTATTTCCAGTCATGGATGAACATATCCCCAGTGTGTTGGCATGTACGTGAGACTGCTATATGGCAAACAGTATTCTTCCCAGGGATGTGTGGGGCTCAGTAAGAATGGCTACATGGTATAGTGTAGTACTGCAGGGATATCACTGACACTGGGTTTCCTACATCTGTGCATCAGTGGAGGATACATCATTTAATAGGTTAATAGGTTCATACTAGGCTATCTGCCCTAGGGCAGTTATAAGCCTACCCAGACTGTGTTTGACTTTCGCCACCCATTTTAAATGTATTTTGCTATGGCCTTTTTCCAGGTTAGTATACTCTGCCTCTGTGTAACAGTGACACAGAAGTGAGACGTTTGTGCTGAACCTGTCAGCAATGATGTTGGCAATGTATGTGGCTTACGTGTCATTTCTTTGTCATTTAGGACTACTTCTGAGCATATCTGGGAATTCCCACCCAAATTCCTAACATAACTAAAGAAAGCCTTGTGAGTATCCTTAGTGTCTTGTGCAATTATTCTCTTGAATCTGGCCTTAGATGATTTTATGAGTGCCCGTATTTTGTTCCAAATACTGATCAGAGATGCCTTCCCTTTGTGGGATATTGCTCCCTCCTTCTATTGTTGTCTGTTATGTGGCTGGGTCCACCAGAAAGGACGCCTGTCTTTGGAGGATTGGGTCTTGGTTATATTTTGAATTGCAAGATTTGTGCATTCCTGAAGGTATTCATAGAATGAGTTTATAAAGGATTCAGCAGTGTGGGCTGTATTTTCCACAGTCCCGGGGGCTTTGAAGGATTCCACCTCTGTCTTGGTTTTGAGGTGTGTGGAATATGCTTTAGACAACTTTTTCACTGTGGTGCTCTGGGCAGGGGCTGGGGTTGGTATGTGAATATACAGTGAGATTACTCTATGGTCTGATCTTACCAGTGAGGGATACACTTCTGGTCTGGAGCATAGAGTCCCCATGTTGGTGATGATCAGGTGCAGTATGTTTTCCCCTCTTGTGGGAGTGGTAACAAGTTGTTCCATAGCATTTGAGTTTATAAATTCTAGGAACCTTTAGCCTAGGATGTTGGAGCTACAGTAATGCTCCCAGTTTATGTGTGGGTAGATGAAGTTGCCCGATATAATGTTGTTTGGAGAGACCTTCATATATTCATGTGTTCTTAAGTAGACCAGGTGGGGTTCCTGGGTTTAGGAGGGTGGTCTGTAGCAGGCTATGAACTGGAAGGCAGTTTTACCCACTGTTAGTTGCACGTGTATAGTCCGTGATGCTTCATGCTGTGGCACCAACCTGGGGGTGTGGGTATCCCTGACAATTATTGATACTCACCCCCTTTCGTAGTTAGTTCCATGTTTTGGGGTTGTAAAGCATGGTATGAGGTGTAATCTGGTAGTGCTAGGGTGCTCTTGGGAGCCTTGAACCAGGTTTCTGTTACTGCACAGATATCAACATTCTCCATGCTGAGTAGAGTTTGGACTGCATGCATCTTGCGGTTTAGATGTCTGGCAGTGAGTATCATTACTTCTAGTTTCTTATCCCTTGTGATACCTATGTAGGTGGGCTTGTGTTTTGAACCTTACCACCAGAATGCAAACCATTGACATTGGTAAACCGTATGACCCACAGCATACTATCAAACCATTTCATACATACATGTGACCCCAGGTGAGACATATGTGTCGTACAACACAAAGTGGCCACCAATATGAACTACAATGTATGACTACTGTGTCACATGGTGCATGCCACCCTTGCCATGTGTGCATTATGCATCTACATGCAGAGAATGCAACTCCACCTTGTTCACAAATGTACACCTGCAACTGTGTGCTGCAAACATCACACATGTACTGTCCAGTCCACAGCACATGCAGGCACAGGTACAAATAACTGCCATGTGGCACATGTGCAGACATTACACTTTTGGAATTAACACTGGTGTATAAAAAACTACAATGACAATCATAGTGTTAATGCATCAGGCATGCTGGGATATACCCACAATGATATAATTACACTGTACTGTTAACAACATGATAATATTACTACAGTGCTATGTAGTCACCCTGTGCATCAGCACCATGCTATCCTGTTCCTGCATCAATGTTACAGATTGCAGGAGGTGGCACAGTTTCATCATATGCACAGGGTGTGTACCTGGTTTGCCAGAGTCTGCCATTGACATATCCAATCAACATGTATGTGTGTGTGTGTTAGTGAGGGACAACAGTACAACATGGGGCAATGTTGATGTGGTGTGTGTGTGTGTGTGTATGTGTTAGCCCTAGGTGTTAGCATTATGCATGTGTGTATGCATGCACACAGTTCCACCACATGGCTGCCATATACGGATGTTTGTGGACAGCTACAGACTGTACCTGCCAGGTCATACAGATTACTGTCTCTGGCCACGGACTCGGTACCTGTGCCTGGCAGGGGTGCTACGGACAGTATCAGGTGCTAAGCCAGACTGGGTACTGTCATCAGAAGCAGTGGGTTGCTGACTGGACACATGTCCCTGCTGGGACTTCCCAGAGCCACGTGCACGTGGTCTTCTAGGATGGTCTGATGACAGCACAGACGCAGCATTGCTTGGGCTGATACTGGCACTGTGGGAGCAGCTGCGGGTTTGTTGTCGTCCACGATGACTTCCAGCTGCTGATGTTGCTGGCATACATCCATGTCGATGCCTCAACCATCCTGCATTGCCCTGGCTCATGGACATGAAGTTGTGGAACAGATCTGATGTGCCCCCCCCAACATCTATCAATGACCTCACCGACAGTACTGATGGCAGCCGCAACGTCACGCATAGTGTCATTCATAGCAGTGCGATGTGCTCTAAGCTGCCTCAGACCCTGTCTGGTGTACCGTTCTATACGTGCCTGTACCTGCATTACAGCCCGGAACATAGCTGAGGTTGAAAGACCTCTGTGGGCACGTCTGACAGAGGCAGTACGACCACGGATGCTCCCACGAGAACCCCTGGACATCTGCCTGTGTGGTGCCATGTCAGGACTCTGGCCATGGCTGCTGTGAGGGGATGCATGTGCCACTGATACCACATTACCCTGGTCAATGCTAACTGTATGCTGTCCCTCAGCTAAGGACATTGTAGACAATGGATGTATCGTCAGGATGACTGTGCGCATTGATGGGGTTGACTGCTGTGTACTGTCGATTGGCTGACCAACAACAGACCCTGTCACTCCTCCCTGTGCTATTACACATGTATCATCATGATCACTATCACCGGCAGTGGCTTCAGGTTCCCTGCTGCACGCCAACAGAGCAACACCAGAACCTGTGAGAGGAAGACAGGAAACACAGTTTATAATGTGTACACAATGTTACCACACATGCACACGGGCACACATGCACACGGGCACACGGGCACACATGCACACATACACACATGCACACATGCACACATGCACATGGGCACACATGCACACGGGCACACAGGCACACATGCACACGGGCACACATGCACATAGGTACACATGCACATGGGCACATGGGCACACGGGCACACATGCACACGGGCGCACGGGCACACATGCACACATGCACAAAGGCACACATGCACACATGCACGCATGCACACATGCACACGGGCACACATGCACACATGCACACGGGCACACATGCACACATGCACACTCCTCAGTACAGCAGATACAAACACACACACACCTGCAATCCAACACATACACAATACTGTTTGAGGGTATTATTAGTATTAATATTATTATTACTATTAATAGTATTGTTATTACACACTCACCAGCATGGATTGGCTGCATTGCTGTTACTCCAGAGGGACCTGCACAAATAAGAGAGTTATTGTCTGTGGCTACAACTGTGCCATTGATACTGTGAGTATGCTACAGTACAGTAGTACAACAGTTGACTTTTACAGGTGTAGTGATGATATTCAGAATATCAATCTTGCACAAGAATAGGCAGGATAACAGCTACACACACAGTACACATCTCACACATGCATAAACTACCAGTGCAGAGAACAGTCAACTACAGATATGGCATGTTACCTGCACACTCCATGTCCACATGCTGGGTGGCTCCGGCCTCCATCACGACACTTGTCTGTGGATATTGTTGTTGTTGGCCTGGAGCCACAACACTTAGGAGTAGCTCCTCCACTCTGGTGAGGGGTGGTGGATAGGTACCCCACCACCTGTGGCAAGCTGTTGTCTGTGGATATCAGACGCATGCTGACGGACATTTCTAATTAAATCACTGCAGTGATGGCGTACCTGCTCATATGTCCAGTTATGCATGCCTATGTCATTTACCTGACAGACAAGGTCTTGCCACAGTGCAGCCCTCTCCTGCTGGTTCTGGCTGGTCCTGGAAAACAGTGTATTGAAATCCTGCACCAGGCTCTGGTGTATCTCCTCATCCTCTCCAGCTGAATAACACGGGTTGCAGTGATGCACCATCACCCTGGAAGGAAAAGATAGATATGTGAGCAAGTCATATGGCACACGTAATACTCTACTGTACTGATATCACTGAACTGCCATATATAGCATCTGTCTGTCTATCAGGGGATACACATGTACATTACCACGTATCAGTGCTCAGCCTACAACTGTGTGACAGTGCCTGCCACACTCCATACAACAAACTAGTATACACCAGCACTTGGCACACTGTTTGAGGTACACTGCACAACCTCACACTGGGGGTATGTATCAAGCTACTGGATGGACAATATTGTCATCCCATGCAATGCATGCAATGCACATCTACAGTTTCACTGGAAATCTACCCTATTCTTTGCTGCCATACCCCTACCTACATCGCAATTGTACACAGGGAACTGCTGCACAACATATGGAAATCTAGTATGTTAGTATCCCAATAACTGACACATCTTTCTCTGGCCTCACACAAAGGACACGGACTACCATGACAGACATGAAGTCACACTGAGCAATCACACCATTACAGACCTTGCACACAGTCAGTGTCACACTCCTTCCACCTCACATAGTTGGTATTGCACTGAGTACATGTGTGTGTGCATTGTGTCCTAGGTAGGTACTATGCTATTGGCCCTGGGCCTACGGCAGCATAGCCTTATGCTACCCTGCCCCTTGGGACACATGTAATGTGATTGTACTTGCTCCTGTCAAACAGTTACACAGAGGAGACTCACACGGCATATTACCTATCTCCATAACATTCATCAGGGGTATGTCTGACATCTACTAATGAGGAGCCTTGTTTGTTAATGCTGGGTGTTTTAGTCCAGGGTATGGCATATTTGTGGATATCAAAGGGGAGGCTATTGTACACTTGTTTCCCATGTTCGCTTCTGACACTTCCAGTAGTAGGCAGGCAACCACCTATGTGGTAGTTAGTGGTTAAAGTGTTTTGGAATGGGGTATGGTACTCCTGTATCCACATTGGTATTCAGTCCATGCCTTGGTCACCAGGCAGCTGTTGCAATTCATCTACCCTCATGTCCCTCTCTCACTCTCTCTCTCTCTATATATATATATATATATGTATATATATATATATATATATATATATATATATATATATATATATATATTCATATACATACATATCTATAGACATTCATATCTATCTGTATATGTGTATGTATCTATATATATCTATATATGTATGTGTCTATTACATCTATATGTATATACATATTCTATCTATCTATCTATCTATCTATATATGTCTATCTATCTATACATACCTCTCTATGTATATATATATATATATATATATATATATATATATATATATATATATATATATGTATACATACACATACACACACATACTTATAAACATCCATTGCTGTACAACTACATGCACATCTTGGCACATAGAATGCCCACCTTTCATGGTGGGGATGTCACTTCTGTAACAGTTGTGAGACATACCATTCTGTAATGATATTGCACAGTGTTGTGCAGAATGCATTATGCTGTCCTCAGGCCATATAGCTGTAGCAGGCCTCACTGGCTCAGTCCCACAGAAGTTCACCACCACATGACATATACCTGCACTGCATGCTGTTTTCAATGCCACACACTACAACCTACATTCATATGTGCACATAGTAACCTTCAACTACATATGTATGTCCAGCCTTCGCTAACGGTTGCAGTATGGTTGCAGTATGTCCCTTGCCATATGCACATCTTCATATACATATAGAGGGTTCACAGTATGTAGATTATTAGATTATGTAGTTTATATTACCTTTGTCTCTAGCAGCTTTTTAAGTTTGGCTGGCTGGATGCCTGGCTGCCTGGTTGGCTGGCTGGTGGGCTGCCTGGATGGCTGGCTGGCTTGCTGGCTTGCTTGCTTGCTTCTGGCTTGCTTGCTTGCTGCCTTGCTTTTTATTTTTTTTTTTTGGGTCTCTGTCTGTCTGTCTATCTCTCTCTCTCTCTCCCTCCAGTCACTGCAATGAAAGTATTGCATGTGTGGATTGGCAGTACAGGCTGCTTTTGTAGGTATCTGCACATGTGCATGTGATGGCCTCTGCACCAGTTGGTGGCCAGCATTTACTAATTGCATGCAGCCTGCTGTGTGGTAATTGCAGTTTTCACTGTGATTTCAGGACACTGCTATAAAATGTTAGGTTGGGTAGGCGTAGGCCTTTCAGTTGTGCAAGGTGAGGACCATGCTGGTTTGCTGTGGACACTGTTGTGTCAGTCTGAAGGTTGGCATGTCTCTCATATCTATGGTTGTGTTGTAGCCACTGAATTGCATGTTGTACTGAAATCTGACTGTTGCTTCTTCCAGTTCATTCTTCTCAGTGTGTATGTTCACTCACACCTGCTAATGCTAACACTGTTTACATGGGAGTATGTACTTTCCTGTGGGACTTGTGGATTAACTGGTATACAGCTGTAGCTCTTGCAATGTGTTGCTATGGCTTCCCTATTTTCCCTTTACATTCACTCCTTGAAAGCCTGATATTTCTCTTTACTGGAATGTGTTGCTATGGCTTTCCTATTTTCCATTTACATTCACTCCTTGTAATGTATGTTATATTTCTTTCAGCAGTAAATTCAAATATGTTTGCTGTGGTTTGGTGGCACTGCATGCAGTCTGGTGAGGCCAAGGTCTGGGGTTTGACACTTACAATGGTATCTTATTTTGCTGCTGAGCAGTAGTAGGGCCTTGTATTTTGTACTAATAGTTATGAATATCAGGCACATGCAGTGCTTGTAAACTGCTATACTGTCCTTAGTTTGTTAGATGGCTACATCCTTTGATATTTCTGCATTGTACTCCTACATGAGGGTGTGCTTGTGGAAGTAATTCTACAGCTATTTGCAGAGTGTGTAACAGCAGACAGGCTGATATGCCAGTGTGTTTCTGACACTTGCAGGCCTCAGATACTCTCAGGTATATATTTGAGCAGCCTGAGGGAAAGGTACATATCAGTGGGATACACCAGTGATATATTTCAGATATTCTGTAGTTGTGACTGTGGGGACTGTGTGTGTTTTGAGCATATGTATTACTGCACCATTTCTGACATGCAAGTAGTGTCTACTTTAACTTATTGATGGTGAACATTACGTGGGATTCCCCACCTTTCTGCCTACTGTTAGTACATTTCACAGGGAGTCAGTGGGGCACAGGTAACATTTTTTGACAAATCAAGGACATCCTTGTAAATCAGTCATAGTTGGGATGTCTGGCCTCATACCTATTCACATATGATGGTGTTTATCCTGCTCTGATACCATGTGTGGTTTGTAAGGTGCTACTGTAACATTATTACCTAATAGCATGGCTGCTTCTCTTATCACACTCATGTAATGCAATTCCACAAGAATTGCCACTAAACATACAGGGAACAAGCTTTGTGTAATGGCCTTCCTATATTCCCTTTACATTTACTCCTTGTATTTCATGATATATTTCTTTCAGCACCATGTTCTTGTATATCTGACGTGGCTCAGTGGTAATTCATGCAGACTAGTGTTTCCAAGGTCCGGCGTTCAAGACTGACAGGGGTATTTTATTTTGCTGATGAGCAGACTACAGGCCATGTCATACAGAGTGACTAAGGCACTTTTAAGCAGTTGTAAGCGGGTTTGCGCTGGTTTGCGCAATGCTCACGCATGCGCACAGTCGCTTAGCTACGCGCACACAAGCGCAGACCCGCTGGCTACTGCTTAAAAATGCTTACTCTCGCTAATATTTGCGCTAATTTCTTTTAAAGAAAAGAAAATGGGGAGATAGGAAAGTGGTGAAAAGGGGGCACAAAGAGGGTAGGACAGTAGGAAAACAAGCTCGGGATTTGCAGGAAGGATGTAGGGAAGGCCCATAGCTGCCCATTTCTTTATCAGCAACAGCTGTGCATATGTGTGTAATTTGGTGTGAAATTTGAAATCTTCCACCCCTGAGAGAGGGGTGAGGACAACAAAATATGTTGTATAGCCAATTTTAATTATCAGTTGACATGTCCAGCAGACATGTCTGCAAAATGGGCAGCTATGTATGGGGCGTAATTTTTTTGTGGGAACAGAGTGCCCTTTTATTATTTTTTTTTCAGGTGAGAGTGGAATGTCAGGTACAGGAAGTAGGTATATTTGGGGAGGTAGGCTGGGGAGGTTAACAGACAAGACAAACAAGACGCATACAGGGGCGGAGTATGACACACATGGGGGGGAACACAAATGACGGGGATGGATGTTTGGATATCGCGAGCCCATGAGCCCACAGATGGCAACAGTGGAACTGAGATCCCCACCCATGGGCAGTTACCACTGCGCCTTCACTGCCCAGGACGGGGCTGTGCTGGGGGCTGTATAGGATGGGCAAGCACACCCATGAGTTGCACCACCCTCGCCTCAAGCTGGTGTAGGGGATCAAGCACAGAACGCCTGATCCTGCTACGCACCACAGACCGGACACTATGGAGGGTGAGTGGACGTTCTCCTCCGGCCACACTTGCAGAGGTGGGACGAGCCCCATCCCCTGCAGTGCTTCCACCCGAAGGTGGCACAGGGCCACTGGAGGAGGTTCCGGCCTGGGCACTGGTGCCAGGTGCACTCGCCAGCTGAGGTGGGAGAGGTGGGTCCGCTGGAACCCGCCTTCCCTGTTGTCCTATGTTTAGCAGTATTTTATGACATTTTGGGTTAGTAACAAACAGCACCATTCAAAATTAGTTGTAACAGCATGCATCAGTATTCCCATTAACCAAACACCCATGAATTCCGAACATTGAACAGCAAGCATAACACATGCATATTTAGAACAACAGTACACATTCCAACAGCATGCAGGGTTAATTGGTGGAAACAGGCCATCAGGTTTGGATATGTGAACAGGGCACATGCATCAACGTACATGCAGATATGTATGAACCAACAGGACAAATGTCCATGGGAATTAATTGTGTATACACATACCCAGTTTGGTGTGCAATGGCATCATTTGTAAAAATAGGGTAGGGTGACGAAATATTACATTAACAACTTAAACTGCATATACATATGCTGTTCATTCCTAGTATATATCCCCTACATGTATTAGTACAGTTTCCTATATGTAACCTTAGGAATGTTGGTGATGGGAATGTTACTGCTACATTAATGTACATTCCATTTTTATTCATACATGTTCATATCTGGCTGTGTTTAGGTACAGCATCCTGCTACATTTGATTTAAATGGCTCTAGACAACTGTGGATGTTCAGTATTTCATACAACCATACTATCTCCATATTGCAAGGGTACAGCAACATATCCAAATTGTGGTACAGACACATTCCAGGTTCAGTACTTTATTACACAAATTTCACTCTTTGGTTGTGGCTGTCTCATTCGTTTCATTATGTACTCACTGCAGTATAACTTTATTCCCGACTTATTACAGCTTTCTTGGTAGATTCATACCCTCTTTCTCACACTCTCACTTGTTTTATTTTTACATTTCAGGATGGTACTTAATTCTAGGCATTATTAACATTTCTTACTGGGTTACAACAATCCTTTCCAACTGACTCACTTATTTCATATGGCAGATTTTAAAAGGGATGTATTTGACACATGTCTATCCTTTGTTGATTGATTACCACTCATTTTCAGGCTGAAACAGTTATCTGATATTACAATACAGGTGAAGACTCTCTATTTGAGACTTGTTTAATGTTTATTTCTGGATTACAGACTGCATCACTTATCTAATCTTACAGTACTAGCAGAATCTTTCTTCTAGGCTTATTTGAACTTATTAATATGTAACAACACTGAACTCTTTTACAAGCTGTCTCACTTATATTCTATAACAATTCCAGCAAAATAATTACTAACCTGCCTGGTGGCGCAACCTCACCAGCCTATCAGCATAGGCTCACTGATTCATGGAACGGACACCTGCAGCTGTAATATAAATGATGTAATATTGGAACATACATCTCCATACTATAGGCTAGGATAATTTCTTACATACTTAATTACATGGATACTTACTCAGTAGTGGGGCGCTAGGCATTTGCAGGGCCTCCTGGATCCAACGGTTCAGTTGGTCCTGCTTACATCTCTTCAGGTCCGCATGGTGGTGACGGACCTGTTCACTAGTCCTTGGTATGCCTGTGGCACTGGTGAGATAATGTGCCAACCAGTTCCACACCTCTGCCTTGTATGCACCCCAGTGAACCTGGCCCTGCATGAGTTGTGCCTCATGATCATGGACTAGGAGCCAAACCATATAGTTTGACTCCACAACACCCCACCTCTGTGCTCTAAAGCAACTTCCCTCTCCTGCACCTGCCATCCTGACTTCAAATGGGTACCACAATCAGCTATGCTGTGTATTCCCACCTATGGAGCTTATATATGCCCGTTTTCCCGCACATATCTGTGATTGGCCATTTTGGATATTTATCAGCTTAAAAAAACCTGCTTTGTCATTCTTCTATTTCCATTCATTCCTATATATATGCTAATACTGCATTTCTCAGTACAACTGTCATGGCTTAGTGGTTCAGTACATTGACTATGGTGCCCAGTATCCTGGGTTCGAGCCTGGGCATTGTTTTTTTATTTTATTACTGTCTAGACAGGTTAGGAGGTGTGTCTGTGTAAAGGCGGCTTTGATACAGCTTGCTCAGTGTTGCCCACTGGTAAGCTGGTTGGCATGGTGCACAGCTCCGCACAAACGGCTTATGCTGGGTAAAGCGTTATTTGGCTATGAGCACTCATATTACGCTGTGTGAAGCATTGCTCAACTACGGGCACTCATTTTAAGCGTGTTAAAGCAATGCTCAAATCCGGGCACTCATATTACACTTGTTAAACCGCTGCTAACCTGAGGGCAGTCATATTAAGCTTGTTACAGCGCTGCTCACCTATGGGCACTCATATTAGGCTTCTTGCAGCCTTGCTCAGCTATGGGCACATAATCTCTTTTTTATATTTTATTGTGTCGGATTTCTTCAAAAATACATGGCCCATTTCATTACATTTTGCTTAAATTATAGTTTTATATATATATATATATATATATATATATATATATATATATATATATATATATATGTCAGGGGATTGTTTCATGCTTATTTAACTAAAAATAGAGAATGATGTTGTGGGGGCTCGAACCGTGACCACCTCCTCTTTGGGCAACGTCTCTACCACTACACTATTGCTACTTGGCTTAATTTGCATATTTAGATCTTATATGCTTTTTACTGTCTGCTAACTGTGGCTGAGCAGAGGGCATACCCGCGCAAACGAGTGCAACTACGGGCAAACATTTTGGAAATTAAAAAAAAAAATAAACTGTTATTTTTCCGTTTTACATTACAGTTGGGTTTATATTCTGTGGGGGCATATGTGGTGTTGTGTTCCTTGACATTTCCGCGGACTCACTCATGGGAGTTTACTTTCAGGACTCTGACTCTTCTGGGGGCGTGTCCCTTTGCAGAACTCGGCATTCGGACATGCCCCCTACTTTCCTACATGAACCGTGTTAGCCTAGGGTATGATTCAGCATGCCCTCATGAATATGCATGGCATGCTGACATCATACCGTTAGACTGCAGCCTCCGTGTAAGACATATTAACTCTTACATGGAGGTTTCGTGAATCCTGCTCATTGAAAGAAGTTAGTTGCTTGGGTCATTATTCTTGCTCAAAACAGAGGACCTTTTGCAGAATTAAGGAATGCTTGGAACATATTATATGTTATTTCTGTTTAAACAGAGCCTGAGAGTTATCAAAGTTTACGTTGCATTAAGTAAAACATATTAGTTAAACGTAATTATAAAAAAATATTAACAGATGTTGTTGATATAGATTTTAATCATAGGCATTGTGCTTTCAAGTTGGATATTTCTGCTTATATAGCTGAGTCTCTGAGATTATCAATGTGTTGCACAAAAGTAATTACTTTAGCTGGTCTGTTGCTACAGAAGTTGGAATTCAACACCTTTTTCAGGGTCCAGGTTTTGGGGAAAAGTCTTTGGTTGATTAGGGCCAGCCAAAACTGCTTTTTATGTTAATATTAACTATATGGATATAATATAGTCATAATTGTGAGAGTCTCAATGTTATGGCACTTTGTGAATAAGCCCTAGGGAGCATGGTGCTCTCAGATTAGAATCCTAGCTAGAGACAAGAGAAAAAGAAAACACAATTTTATACTGCTTATTTCAATCAAATTAATATGATGTCTTTATTGAATGTCACTGCTGACATTATATGGCTAAACTACATATTCTTGTAACTTTACTGTTTCCAGCATGAAAATTATGCGATTTAGTTAAGTACAAAATAAAGAAGAAAATATTTTATGAATTTCAAATGTGGCTTAGGTGAAAAAGGCAACTGCAAAACTGATAATAATCAAGCCAGATTTTCTTAGAAAAACATAGAATAGTTATGCAGAAGTAAAAAAAATAAAAATAGAAACGCAGGCATCCACTAAGTAAAATGATGTGAATCATATGGCTGGTCCTTCCTTTTTAGCTATAGCTCACACATACATACGTGGCAACAGCTGGCCTGCATTCTGGCATTTTAACAGAATAATGTCTTTAGGTATCCTGTTACCAGCGCAACAATGAGCTGAAAAATCTTACTTTCAATTAATAATAGTCATGCACAGATGTTATTATTATTATACATGTACTCTTGCTGTTGTTATTATTATTATTAGTTATTTTTTAACTGGAAAAATACTGCTTTGTAACATCTATCCAAACTAATAAAAAAAAAACAACAGTTTTCGCAGAAGTATAGCAGTTAATTATGGAAAATGTTACTGAATGCCAATTCAATGAGACCATTTCTTTAAAATCTGTTTTTCAAAATGTCTCACTGAATGTAAAGCTAGTTGGCTAACTGTATTTCTGAAATATTTATAGAGATCAGTGGCTATAAGCAATGAGTTTCTCTGTCTTTCTCTGTTGATCTTAAAGATATAAGATTAGCATTTGTCTTAGTGTTAGGGTAAGGTTTAAGATTATGATTAAAATTATGTTTAGGGACAGGGTTGGTTTGAAGTAGTGGTTAAGGTCCTCACCTTATAGACTCAAGGTAAAGGTTTGATTCCAACTTCGTGTTATTGGCTAAGCTTAAAATGGCCCTTCAGAGCATTTAGACTAGTTGCCTGTTACAGAGTGTATAGGGGTATTAGTCACTACATGAAGTTTTTAACAGTATTTATGGTTGTGTTTTGTGCATTTTAACTTAATGAATTTAACATCTCATTGGTTTTCAATTCTGGTGCTTCATATCTATATATACCCAATAAAGCTGCATTCAGTGATGTGCTTTTTGATGAATTATCCAAGATCCATGATTTACCTAAAAACACATCTACATACCCTAGGTAGAAAAAACTCTAAACTGACAACAGAGTGAATGAGCTGCACAATGTTATCATGCCAACAGTAATGCAGTTACACAAATACTTATGTTATCTCTGATTTCTAAAAGGATAGGACCACAATGATGCTTTTTGATGATACGTGTATTATACTGTTAAATTGGATCACAATGAATCAGTGCAACCTTTAATAGAATCAGTATTCATCCTGATTATAAGACATCTTAAAAATGATACGTTTTCTATGGACATGATAAGCATTTCCTGAAATCTCCAGTTAATAATGACATGGATTCCTGAAAAGCTTTTTGGCAATAACAAGTAAAATCTGACATAATACCTGTCAGACATGTTTTGAATCACATCTCATCGGTATAACATGGTTTATACTGACCTGTATCCTGAAATTGTGATGAGTCAGGTGTTACCACTCACAAAGGATAATTGAAATATCTCTAAGCATGTCTTAAGGCAGGAAACTTAAGAGTTGATTACCTCTAAAACAGAAGCCTTATAAATAGGTACAAAAATTATGACCAGAGATTTGGCAAACACCTAACTAGTCATTATCTGTGAGAAATGCAAATCCTTACATTATTTGCCCTTTCTCTTCTCACCCCTTCTCTCTTGTGATAAAACTATTGCACCACACCTCTCATCCTCTTAGATGAATAAATATCCACAAAGCCTAAAATAATGGGGGTAACAAAGCACTAAAATAGTGACAGATTTTAAACATTGCTCTTATAAACTTAGAAAGTTGCTAGAGCAACAGGATTTGTATTTGCATGCAGGCAAGGTATAAACTATAGCAACTCTAGCAAGTAGCTTGTTATGGTTTATAAGAATATTTTTTTAGTTAAAACATGAGCAATGTTCAATGGAAGAGCTATGGGGATGTGGATCTGTAATAAGACTATTACACTGTAGCAATCAGTTTAATATAGTAAAGTGCTGTTCATGGTACTGGCACAGGGTAGTGGTTGAGCCAGCTAAAATTCTGCCAGAGAAAATGTAATGTCATGCAACACGTCACACCCACCAGCTGATTTGCTTGTGCTATCAGTGCTTGAATTATCTGAAAACAACAATGCAAGATGCCCACCAAGGAGGTCAGCTTATGAAAAAACTGTTTTGGTAGATGACTGTATCTGTGACACATACCTTACCACATGGTCTCTAGATTCCACAACTTGACAGATTTTGCAGCCAAATCATGTAATACTGGTCAATACTTGAGTACAACACTGCCATATCAATTCCAGAATCCTCCATTTGCAAACATGTATGACACTTAATGACCACAGTCTAGCAATGGTGGAAGTCCTAATATCTCCTTGGCCTAAACATCGATATCAATACCTAAGCAGGCTGACAGTGGGACCAGCAGGGTTTTGTTAACCTTACTAACAGTACAGCTGTCCCTATCCCTGGTGGATGACACCAACACATTATATTGTGATGTATCATTTGGGAGTGTGTCTTGAGTTGTGGACATTGTATCAATATGCCATCAATAAAAAAACATGCCAATACATTCGGCATCTGCAACAGGTATTTTGTTAATTCTGGGCACCTGGTAAAGTAGCTTATAGTTGATAAGCCATGGCAATTGCAAGAAGCCAGTAGCACAAAGACCAGCTGAGATGTAAAACACATGCAAGTCATTCTACACATATCCCTAGCCAGGTAAAACACCTGTGTACCAGTGCCTATCTCTTTCATTTATACCAGCAGCAGCATGCGGCATATCAGAGGTTCCAGCACTGCAATTGACATTGTTGTTGCACTCTTGAAAGTGCAGCTTTGATTTCTGCAGTTTGATCATCCTGCAAGGTGCCATGATTCACATCTACCTGGTGGGTTCCTATTAGATGACGGAAGATGCATTCTATCGAATATGTCTTGGTCGAACTTAAAACAACGAACAGGCAAAATAGTGAAGTGGCTTTTAAGTGAATTCTTTCCCAGGGAAAGAATTTGCTTGGCTGCTTCCATTACTTTGCCATTTACAGCACTGTAGTGCTATCTCGGAGTTGGTATATTTAAGTAGGGGTGTGTGGGGGGCACAGCCCCCGACATCGGGAGGAGAAGCGCCCCACTTTATGCATTCTTTCATTTTTTTTTTTTTTTTTTTTTTTGAAAGAAATCACTGTTCTGAGCTTTAGAGATTGTAAGCTTTCACTTACATGGGGTTGATTATTCATCATTCACTTTTTTTAAGCATTCAGTGATATAATATAGACCCTACGTGGCTGACTTCTCCTGTAGAATTTATTGGAGAACTTGTGGTGACACCAGTACCATCTACATAATCTATATGGAATATGATACAATGGTACCCTGACATTCCATCAAACCTGTTATGAATGGTGTATTGTGTAAGTTTCAAGGGAAAATAAGTTTACAACAGGCAAAATGACTTTAAACCCAGCATATGGTATCATGCACCCCTTACTTGGAACATCCAGAGAGACAGGGAGAAAGAAGTAATGTCAGTACTTTATAGAAATGACAGAGTGGGGAAACAAACAGGTACTGCAAGAAGTTACTAGATCGGGTCTATGTCACTTCCACAAAAACACAAGTACTTCAACGCCTATCCATATTTGACCCCAATACAGTCACCTGTCCTTTCATCAAACCAACACATCAGTGAAACTTTTCTCAAAGCAAAGAATTAGCTGTCCAACATGCTGAGCAATGCACACCACAGTATAATGACCCACAAAAGTGCGGGGGCTATGCCTCCCAACCCCCAATGTTGGAGGCTGTACACCCCCACACCCCCCAATTAAATACACCAACTCCGACATCACACTACATTGAGAAAAGCGTAATTTCCAGATGTTATACAGCTAACTATTTGCCCTGGGAAAACCATTCGCTGATGTGAACATTTAATAAACAGCTGCTCACTGTACTGGGGTTGATGAAAAGGTTTTCGAGAACTTGTGTTTTTGTGGAAGTGATATAGACCCCACTAGTTCATGTGCTTCTGAAGATATATACACATGCCTGCAGAGACTACCCATGACTACCTGCATAATTGGTATGTCAGATCCAACATGTAAGGTGGTATGTGCCACTCTCTTCACAAATTAGCAGAAGATTATGTTTACTGCATTCCTGTGACCGTTTTTTTTTCTGCAAACTGTAGCATTATTGTGAAAGTGACAATCTACAGCTGATGCTATCTACATACCTAGAAAACACATATATCACTAAAATTACTGCACTCACGCCTGAAAAGTTTAATGTGAGACCAAAATACTGCATGGGTTAGGCACAAAATTGTGACCTAGATCCGCTGGCTTTAATGTACTTAGCATGTTGCCAATGCATGCTGTACATATGTGAAATATGGGATAGAACCAAGCAAAACATGAAATGAGGAAAAATACTAATCTAAAGCATGGATATGCCTACACTGCACTACATATTTTTACACTTTATTCACTGCAGTCAAGGAGGCAAAGGCAACATTTCCTGGGTACAAGGGGACTAGAAAAGGATGGAACAGTGGAGGATGAATGGGGAGGTTTGAGAGTCCATGAATAACAAATAAAAGGAACAAAGTACAGTCTGTATCTTGGGAAGTTTTACTTCAAGGAGAGGGTTGTCAAAGTACTGCATGGACTATTGGAGTAGATGATGGACTGTGTTTCATCTGACACATTTAAAATGATTTGGGACAAATAAAGGAAGGAAGTTGAATTGAATATGTTGTGCAGCAGGATTGCATGAGCTGCAAACAATGACCTAACAGATATATACATCATCTCCTTCTGCCAGTTGTAATATGTATGCATGGCAAGCAGTCTTTCACGGGAAACTGATTGTTTAAGGGAAGACTGACAAGTTGCAGCCTACCTCTTAACTGTCTTGGTTGTTGCAGAATGAGATTTTTGCCTCATGTTTTTAGTTGGTTTCTCATAAAATCTGTGTTTTCTGGCAAATCATTGAGAAATGAAGTCACAAAATAATGACATACATTATTGGTACGGGATGCTAGACAGGTTAGAGGTGTGTCTGTGTAAAAGGCGGCTTTGATACAGCTTGCTCCAGTGTTGCCCACTGGTAAGCTGGTTGGCATGGTGCGCAGCTCCACGCAAACGGCTTATGCTGGGTAACGCGTTATTTGGCTATGAGTACTCATATTACGCTGTGAGCTGCTGCTCAACCACGGCACTCATTTTAAGTGTGTTAAAGCAATGCTCAAATCCGGGCACTCATATTACACCTGTTAAACCGCTGCTCACCTGAGGGCAGTCATATTAAGCTTGTTTTAGCCGCTGCTCACCTATGGGCACTCATATTAGGCTTCTTGCAGCCTTGCTCAGCTAGGGGCACATAATCTCTTTTTATATTTTATTGTGTCGGATTTCTTCAAAAATACATGGCCCATTTCATTACATTTTGCTTAAATTATAGTTTTATATATATATATATATATATATATATATATATATATATATATATATATGTCAGGGGATTGTTTCATGCTTATTTAACTAAAAATAGAGAATGATGTTGTGGGGGCTCGAACCGTGACTACCTCCTCTTTGGGCAATGTCTCTACCACTACGCTATTGCTACTTGGCTTAATTTGCATATTTAGATCTTATATGCTTTTTACTGTCTGCTATCTGTGGCTGAGCAGAGGGCATACCAGAACGCAGTGCAACCCTACGGGCAAACATTTTGAAAATTAAAAAAAAAAAAATAAACTGTTATTTTTCCGTTTTACATTACAGTTGGGTTTATATTCTGTGGGGGGCATATGTGGTGTTGTGTTCCTTGACATTTCCATGGACTCACTCATGGGAGTTTACTTTCAGGACTCTGACTCTTCTGGGCGTGTCCTTTGCAGAACTCGGCATTCGGACATGCCCCTACTTTCCTACATGGACCGTGTTAGCCTAGGGTATGATTCAGCATGCCCTCATGAATATGCATGGCATGCTGACATCATACCGTTAGACTGCAGCCTCCGTGTAAGACATATTAACTCTTACATGGAGGTTTCGTGAATCCTGCTCATTGAAAGAAGTTAGTTGCTTGGGTCATTATTCTTGCTCAAAACTGAGGACCTTTTGCAGAATTAAAGAATGCTTGGAACATATTATATGTTATTTCTGTTTAAACAGAGCCTGAGAGTTATCAAAGTTTACGTTGCATTAAGTAAAACATATTAGTTAAAACGTAATTATAAAAAAATATTAACAGATGTTGTTGATATAGATTTTAATCATAGGCATTGTGCTTTCAAGTTGGATATTTCTGCTTATATAGCTGAGTCTCTGAGATTATCAATGTGTTGCACAAAAATAATTACTTTAGCTGGTCTGTTGCTACAGAAGTTGGAATTCAACACCTTTTTCAGGGTCAAGGTTTTGGGGAAAAGTCTTTGGTTGATTAGGGCCAGCCAAAACTGCTTTTTATGTTAATATTAACTATATGGATATAATATAGTCATAATTGTGAAAGTCTCAATCTTATGGCACTTTGTGAATAAGCCCTAGGGAGCATGGTGCTCTCAGATTAGAATCCTAGCTAGAGACAAGAGAAAAAGAAAACACAATTTTATACTGCTTATTTCAATCAAATTAATATGATGTCTTTATTGAATGTCACTGCTGACATTATATGGCTAAACTACATATTCTTGTAACTTTACTGTTTCCAGCATGAAAATTATGTGATTTAGTTAAGTACAAAATAAAGAAGAAAATATTTTATGAATTTCAAATGTGGCTTAGGTGAAAAAGGCAACTGCAAAACTGATAATAATCAAGCCAGATTTTCTTAGAAAAACATAGAATAGTTATGCAGAAGTAAAAAAAAATAAAAATAGAAACGCAGGAATCCACTAAGTAAAATGATGTGAATCATATGGCTGGTCCTTCCTTTTTAGCTATAGCTCACACATACATACGTGGCAACAGCTGGCCTGCATTCTGGCATTTTAACAGAATAATGTCTTTAGGTATCCTGTTACCAGCGCAACAATGAGCTGAAAAATCTTACTTTCAATTAATAATAGTCATGCACAGATGTTATTATTATTATACATGTACTCTTGCTGTTGTTATTATTATTATTAGTTATTTTTTAACTGAAAAAATACTGCTTTGTAACATCTATCCAAACTAATAAAAAAAAAAAAACAACAGTTTTCGCAGAAGTATAGCAGTTAATTATGGATAATGTTACTGAATGCCAATTCAATGAGACCATTTCTTTAAAATCTGTTTTTCAAAATGTCTCACTGAATGTAAAGCTAGTTGGCTAACTGTATTTCTGAAATATTTATAGAGATCAGTGGCTATAAGCAATGCGTTTCTCTGTCTTTCTCTGTTGATCTTAAAGATATAAGATTAGCATTTGTCTTAGTGTTAGGGTAAGGTTTAAGATTATGATTAAAATTATGTTTAGGGACAGGGTTGGTTTGAAGTAGTGGTTAAGGTCCTCACCTTATAGACTCAAGGTAAAGGTTTGATTCCAACTTCGTGTTATTGGCTAAGCTTAAAATGGCCCTTCAGAGCATTTAGACTAGTTGCCTGTTACAGAGTGTATAGGGGTATTAGTCACTACATGAAGTTTTTAACAGTATTTATGGTTGTGTTTTGTGCATTTTAACTTAATGAATTTAACATCTCATTGGTTTTCAATTCTGGTGCTTCATATCTATGTATACCCAATAAAGCTGCACTCAGTGATGTGCTTTTTGATGAATTATCCAAGATCCATGATTTACCTAAAAACACATCTACATACCCTAGGTAGAAACAACTCTAAACTGACAACAGAGTGAATGAGCTGCACAATGTTATCATGCCAACAGTAATGCAGTTACACAAATACTTATGTTATCTCTGATTTCTAAAAGGATAGGACCACAATGATGCTTTCTGATGATACGTGTATTATACTGTTAAATTGGATCACAATGAATCAGTGCAACCTTTAATAGAATCAGTATTCATCCTGATTATAAGACATCTTAAAAATTATACGTTTTCTGTGAACATGATAAGCATTTCCTGAAATCTCCAGTTAATAATGACATGGATTCCTGAAAAGCTTTTTGGCAATAACAAGTAAAATCTGACATAATACCTGTCAGACATGTTTTGAATCACATCTCATCGGTATAACATGGTTTATACTGACCTGTATCTTGAAATTGTGATGAGTCAGGTGTTACCACTCACAAAGGATAATTGAAATATCTCTAAGCATGTCTTAAGGCAGGAAACTTAAGAGTTGATTACCTCTAAAACAGAAGCCTTATAAATAGGTACAAAAATTATGGCCAGAGATTTGGCAAACACCTAACTAGTCATTATCTGTGAGAAATGCAAATCCTTACATTATTTGCCCTTTCTCTTCTCACCCCTTCTCTCTTGTGATAAAACTATTGCACCACACCTCTCATCCTCTTAGGTGAATAAATATCCACAAAGCCTAAAATAATGGGGGTAACAAAGCACTAAAATAGTGACAGATTTTAAACATTGCTCTTATAAACTTAGAAAGTTGCTAGAGCAACAGGATTTGTATTTGCATGCAGGCAAGGTATAAACTATAGCAACTCTAGCAAGTAGCTTGTTATGGTTTATAAGAATATTTTTAGTTAAAACATGAGCAATGTTCAATGGAAGAGCTATGGGGATGTGGATCTGTAATAAGACTATTACACTGTAGCAATCAGTTTAATATAGTAAAGTGCTGTTCATGGTACTGGCACAGGGTAGTGGTTGAGCCAGCTAAAATTCTGCCAGAGAAAATGTAATGTCATGCAACACGTCACACCCACCAGCTGATTTGCTTGTGCTATCAGTGCTTGAATTATCTGAAAACAACAATGCAAGATGCCCACCAAGGAGGTCAGCTTATGAAAAAACTGTTTTGGTAGATGACTGTATCTGTGACACATACCTTACCACATGGTCTCTAGATTCCACAACTTGACAGATTTTTGCAGCCAAATCATGTAATACTGGTCAATACTTGAGTACAACACTGCCATATCAATTCCAGAATCCTCCATTTGCAAACATGTATGACACTTAATGACCACAGTCTAGCAATGATGGAAGTCCTAATATCTCCTTGGCCTAAACATCGATATCAATACCTAAGCAGGCTGACAGTGGGACCAGCAGGGTTTTGTTAACCTTACTAACAGTACAGCTGTCCCTATCCCTGGTGGATGACACCAACACATTATATTGTGATGTATCATTTGGGAGTGTGTCTTGAGTTGTGGACATTGTATCAATATGCCATCAATAAAAAAACATGCCAACATATTCGGCATCTGCAACAGGTATTTTGTTAATTCTGGGCACCTGGTAAAATAGCTTATAGTTAATAAGCCATGGCAATTGCAAGAAGCCAGTAGCACAAAGACCAGCTGAGATGTAAAACACATGCAAGTCATTCTACACATATCCCTAGCCAGGTAAAACACCTGTGTACCAGTGCCTATCTCTTTCATTTATACCAGCAGCAGCATGAGGCATATCAGAGGTTCCAGCACTACAATTTACATTGTTGTTGCACTCTTGAAAGTGCAGCTTTGATTTCTGCAGTTTGATCATCCTGCAAGGTGCCATGATTCACACCTACCTGGTGGGTTCCTATTAGATGACCGAAGATGCATTCTATCGAATACGTCTTGGTCGAACTTAAAACAACGAACAGGCAAAATAGTGAAGTGGCTTTTAAGCGAATTCTTTCCCAGGAAAGAATTTGTAGCTGCTTCCATTACTTTGCCATTTACAGCACTGTAGTGCTATCTCGGAGTTGGTATATTTAAGTAGGGGTGTGGGGGGGGGCACAGCCCCCACATCGGAGGAGAAGCGCCTACTTTATGCATTCTTTCATTTTTTCTTTTTTTTTTTTTTTTGGAAAAAAATCGCTGTTCTGAGCTTTAGAGATTGTAAGCTTTCACTTACATGAGGTTGATTATTCATCATTCACTTTTTTTAAGCATTCAGTGATATAATATAGACCCTACGTGGCTGACTTCTCCTGTAGAATTTATTGGAGAACTTGTGGTGACACCAGTACCATCTACATAATCTATATGGAATATGATACAATGGTACCCTGACATTCCATCAAACCTGTTATGAATGGTGTATTGTGTAAGTTTCAAGGGAAAATAAGTTTACAACAGGCAAAATGACTTTAAACCCAGCATATGGTATCATGCACCCCTTACTTGGAACATCCAGAGAGACAGGGAGAAAGAGAAGTAATGTCAGTACTTTATAGAAATGACAGAGTGGGGAAACAAACATGTACTGCAAGAAGTTACTAGATCGGGTCTATGTCACTTCCACAAAAACACAAGTACTTCAACGCCTATCCATATTTGACCCCAATACAGTCACCTGTCCTTTCATCAAACCAACACATCAGTGAAACTTTTCTCAAAGCAAAGAATTAGCTGTCCAACATGCTGAGCAATGCACACACCACAGTATAATGACCCACAAAAGTGCGGGGGCTATGCCTCCCAACCCCCAATGTTGGAGGCTGTACACCCCCACACCCCCCAATTAAATACACCAACTCCGACATCACACTACATTGAGAAAAGCGTAATTTCCAGATGTTATACAGCTAACTATTTGCCCTGGGAAAACCATTCGCTGATGTGAACATTTAATAAACAGCTGCTCACTGTACTGGGGTTGATGAAAAGGTTTTCGAGAACTTGTGTTTTTGTGGAAGTGATATAGACCCCACTAGTTCATGTGCTTCTGAAGATATATACACATGCCTGCAGAGACTACCCATGACTACCTGCATAATTGGTATGTCAGATCCAACATGTAAGGTGGTATGTGCCACTCTCTTCACAAATTAGCAGAAGATTATGTTTACTGCATTCCTGTGACCGTTTTTTTTTCTGCAAACTGTAGCATTATTGTGAAAGTGACAATCTACAGCTGATGCTATCTACATACCTAGAAAACACATATATCACTAAAATTACTGCACTCACGCCTGAAAAGTTTAATGTGAGACCAAAATACTGCATGGGTTAGGCACAAAATTGTGACCTAGATCCGCTGGCTTTAATGTACTTAGCATGTTGCCAATGCATGCTGTACATATGTGAAATATGGGATAGAACCAAGCAAAACATGAAATGAGGAAAAATACTAATCTAAAGCATGGATATGCCTACACTGCACTACATATTTTTACACTTTATTCACTGCAGTCAAGGAGGCAAAGGCAACATTTCCTGGGTACAAGGGGACTAGAAAAGGATGGAACAGTGGTGGATGAATGGGGAGGTTTGAGAGTCCATGAATAACAAATAAAAGGAACAAAGTACAGTCTGTATCTTGGGAAGTTTTACTTCAAGGAGAGGGTTGTCAAAGTACTGCATGGACTATTGGAGTAGATGATGGACTGTGTTTCATCTGACACATTTAAAATGATTTGGGACAAATAAAGGAAGGAAGTTGAATTGAATATGTTGTGCAGCAGGATTGCATGAGCTGCAAACAATGACCTAACAGATATATACATCATCTCCTTCTGCCAGTTGTAATATGTATGCATGGCAAGCAGTCTTTCACGGGAAACTGATTGTTTAAGGGAAGACTGACAAGTTGCAGCCTACCTCTTAACTGTCTTGGTTGTTGCAGAATGTCGAGATTTTTGCCTCATGTTTTTAGTTGGTTTCTCATAAAATCTGTGTTTTCTGGCAAATCATTGAGAAATGAAGTCACAAAATAATGACATACATTTGAGTTTCAGACTTCATATCAGAGATGGATCCTGCACTAGGTGGCCTAGGCAGTTAAAAAAATACATTTTATTTCTTGCCAATGCATGTTTCCTTTAAGGATATACTGTGTGTGTTTCATATGTCTTACAATGCACATATGAGACAATGTGTACTGCAATGTGCAAAACTTAAATGCAGACTGTTTTCCATTCTCTTTGGAGAGGATCATTGCATTGGAGGTACTCAGATGTGGTGTACATACATGCACACACACATGTGTGTGTGTGTGTGTGTGTGTGTGTGTGTGTGTGTGTGTGTGTGTGTGTGTGTGTGTGCGTTTGATGACAGGTTATTTAGCTTGCTGAGGCTTAAACCCTATACCTTAGCTACTGTAGACTAGAGCCTTAATCCTCTACACCAGCTACCAGCTAAGTTAGTCATCACAGTTTATTGTTTCACTGAACAATAGAAAATAAATCTGCAAAACTACAGGAGGGCATTTTCAAGGAATGTAAGTTTCAAGGGAACATAAGTTTACAGCATGTAAATGGCTTGCTGATATTGCAGTGCACTTTAAGGGGGGAGTGTTATGCTTTGGATGAGCTGTTAAACTGAGCCCCCATCTCTCTGTGTTAATGGTAGGAGCTGTGAGATCTTTTACATCCACCGGAGTTACCAAAAAAAGAGTAGTAGGAAGTTGCCCAGTGCCCTTGCCAAATTTTCCCTAGTGGTATAAATATCACTAATGGTCATCCTTGAAAATAAGTTATTAGCCTAGTGGGACTAATCTAGTCAACAAAGGATATTTATAGGTTCATAGGTTCATAGGTTCATAGGTTCATACTAGGCTATCTGCCCGAGGGCATTTATAAGCCTAGCCCATAGTTTTGTGGCTTACGCCACCCCTTTAGTTTGGAGAAACTATGCCCATTATTTTGCTGTGCCTCTGTCGAGCAGTGACACTGAGGTAACCCCTGGGGTGTATCTGCGATCTCCCATCCATTGGTCAAGATTCCTCTTGAACAAGGCCAGCGAGGTGCTCTGCCTCACATAAACTGGGATTTTGTTCCACAGCATAGGAGTCTTTGGGTGATGAATCTATCCCTCCAGCACGTCCTATTAATAACCGTGTCGAGGTTTAAGTCTCCGCCCTTGTGGCTCTGAGGGATCTAGATTTTGAGATGAAGCATGTTCATCAAATCTGGGTTTGACATGGCCTTGTATGTCAGGCATAGGTCACCTCTGAGCAAGCGGTAAGCAACTGAATATAACTGGAGTTCTTTCAGTCGGGCAGCATAAGACAGATTTTGAGACCCTTTATCCTTTTGGTGAGGAACTTTTGTGGCCTCTCCAGCTGCTGCAAGTGTCGGGTCAGATACATTCGAATGGGGCATTGTACTCGATCATTGGTCTGATGAGTGATGAGTATAGGGAGACTATGACTTCCCTTGATCTAGATGTGAATCCCTTCATGATAAGGTGGGCAATGTAGAAGGTCTTCCTAACTACTTTAGCAATATGAGTGTTGAATGAAAGGCTACTGTCAACCTGGGTTCCCAGGTCCCTAATAACTTCTTCTGTGTTCAGGGATTGCCACCTATATGGTAGCTAGGGGTAACCTTATTTTTCCCGAAGGGTATGACTATGCATTTCTTGGCATTTAACTTTAGGCCATGGCTCTGGCACCAGTTATCCGTTTCTGTGAGACCCTTCTGAAGGATATCTGTGTCGGATGTGTTTTCAACTACGGCCCAGTTTGCAGTCATCTGCAAACTTTGTCAGCCATAACCCTCCTGTGTTTGCTTGTACTTCAGAAAAGTAGATGCCAAACAAGAGTGGGCCCAGGACTGAGCCCTGTGGGACACCACTTGTGACAGGCTTTGAGTCTGACATGGCGCCAGCAACTCTGACCCTGTGGGTTCTGTCACTCAGCCAGTTTGCAACCCATCTTGTAATGTATGGGTTTACATTTAAGTTGATGAGTTTTTCAATGATACCCGAGTGAGGTATTGTATCAAAAGCCTTCGCCAGGTCTAGGTAGGCTGTATGGACTGCCTTTCCCTCGTCAATGGCCTTGGTGACTGTTTAGAAAAAGTCAACCAAGTTTAGAAGGCATGATCTGCCTTTGACAAAGCCAAACTGGGTTGGATCCAAAGTCTGCAAGTTCCCTATGTCTTTATTTATGAGATCCATTATGATCCTCTCCATGGCTTTGCAGATAAGGCTTGTCAAGCTAATGGGACGGTAATTTCCAGGGTCGGTGGAGGCACCGCCTTTGTGGAGTGGGACCACAGTCGCTGTGCGCCACTCCCTGGGTACGTATCCGGAGGTGAGACTAAGATTAAACAGCTGTCCTAACTGTGGGTTTAATTCCTCGTTGAGTTCATGGAGCACACAGCCGGGGACACCATCAGGTCCCATGGATGCTGTGTTCTTTGCCTTGGAGAGAGCAATTCTCACCTGGGCGTTAGAGATGTTTCGGGGCTACAATAATTTGGTATAGATGTCTCTCCTTTAGGGGAGGGGAGAAGTTTGCACTGAACCTTTCAGCCAGTATGTTGGCAATGTCTGTAGGATCAGTAATCTTCACATCATTTTGAACTAATTCTGAGCATATCTGGGAGTTTCCTCCTAGGTTTCTGACATAGCTAAAGAATGCCTTATGGTTGTCTTTAGAGTCCTTAGCTATTTTTTCTCAAAATTAGCTTTGGATGATTTTATGAGAGCTCTTAGCTTTTACTTATAGTGATCAGCGGTGTCTTACCTTTTAAGGATTTTGCTCTATCTTGTAGTAGCTTTCTCCTTTTGTTGTAGAGTTTGTTTATGGCTGGGGTCCACCAGACTGGACGCTTGCCTTTGGTACAAAGAGTCTTTGTTTTGCTTGGGATTGCCTGATCCATGCAGCCCTGCAGGTGCTGGTAGAAGGCATTTGTAAGTGATTCAGCGGTTTGAGTAATGTTAACCGCTCAGGGGCCTTAAAGGAGACCACACTAGTCTTTAGAAGTGTGAAGTTGGCTTTGAGAAGTTCTTTACTGTGGTCTTTTCATTTCGGTGGGGTGGGATGAGGACCTCCAGCGAGATTAGTTTGTGATCAGATCTCACCAGTGCGGGGTATACTTCCGGCGTTGAACATTGTGCTCCCATGTTCGTGATGATGAGATCAAGTATGTTTTCTCCTCTTGTGGGGATGGTGACTAGTTTTTCCATGGCATTTGAGTTTATGAATTCCAGGAACTTTTGGGCTAGAGTGTTTGGGCTTGAGTAGTGTTCCCAGTCTATATTAGGGTAGTTGAAGTCACCTAGTATGATGGTGTTCGGAGATACATTTATCCCCTCCAGTGTTTTCAGGAAGGCCATATGAGGTTCCTGAGTTTGCGAGGGTGGCCTGTAACATGCTACAAATTGCAGAGCAGTCTTGCCTATGGTTAATTGCACCTGGATGGTTTCCGATGCATCGTGCGATGCCACCAATCTTGAGGTGTGGGTGTCCTTGATGAATATGGATAACCCTCCTCCTTTCTTGGTATTGTCCAGGTTTTGGGGCCGGAACGCATGATATGAGGTAAATCCTGATAGTGCTGGGGTGCTCTCAGGAGCCTTGAACCAGGTTTCTGTCACAGCACAGACATCAATGTTCTCCATACTGAGAAGGGCCTCGAGTGCGTGCATCTTGAGGTTGAGACTTCTGGCATTGAGCAGCATTACCCTTAGTTTTTTTTCTTTGTTTTGTTCTAGGGTGGTAGGTTTAGAATTTGAGCCTTGCCTAAAAAAGGCACTATGGGGGTGGCAAGAGCCTTTGCCAAAATCCGGAATCCCAGGGGTGACAAGTGCAAGCTATCCTCATGGCAGCGTGGCTTGTCCAGCATGTCATCCCAGGCAGACAGACATTGGATCCCCTTTGAATGACACCAGAGTTTAAGCCAATTGTTAAAGCTGATCATCTTATCTCTGTATTGTGGCATCATTCTTGGTGAAGGTAGGATACTGCTCAAGGTCAGGGTCATACCTGCTTGGGCTACATAATCAGAGAGCTCCTCTATGTCTCTTTTCATGTAGTCCAAGGAGGTACGTCTCAGGTCGTTAACACCAGCGTGGATAATGATTGAGTTGTACTTGTACCTGCTGTTGAGAGATCTGAGTGCATGCGTTATGTGGCGGATTCTAGCACCCGACAGACAGCTTACTGTGACCTTCTCCTTACTCAGTCTGGTGAGCGGGACTATGGAGTCACCAATGACTAGTGTGTCTGGCATTGTGTTTGGCCTTAAGGGCTGTGACTGCTTGACACTCTGACTGTGTGGTCTATGTGTTGCAGGTGTTGTGTTCTGAGGTGGTAGTTGTTTGGATGTCCGCTTTGGTGGCCTCTGCTGTTTTGGTAGATTTTTGATCAGAGCCTCTGAGTATGTCTTTGTGTGTTTATGTGTATGATTTGAGGTTGTGATGGTGTTATGTGAGACTGGGTCTATAGTGTGTGTGGTTACCTTCTCCTCCTGTCTGGTCATGCCAGTCCTATGTTGAGAGAGCTCAGCCTCCAGTTTGGCCATATAGTTGCATCTCTCGCATGTATTTGTGTTTTGTGGGAGGAGGAGAGGGTTGTCTGTGTACATGAGGCAATTGTAACATTGCCTCAATATTCCCAGGTTCACCAGCTGAGCAGGAGAGGACATTAGCAGCTGATCCCTCGACATGCTAGAAGGAATAGACAGAAAAACTTAAGAAAAGGTTCTAGGGGATGTGGGTGACCGAGAAATGGGGTTTGCTTTTGGGGTACTTTCTATAACAAGAGTGCTGTATCAAGGTGATAAGTACTGTAGGAGCAAGTGCTTCGCTATACAGATAGAGAATAGTCTACTTGGGAGTCAAGTAGAGATAATTTATAGTTGTAGGATACACTAAATAGGACAGTAGTATACTTTGAGGAAGGTAGTTTTAAGGGAAAATTTGAAGAGTGGACTTTAGGTAGCCCTAATAGTTTAAATCTGATTAACCGGCGCTGCCCTAGTGTGCAGTAGCAGCTCAGCTAATTGCTAAGCGCTAATGCTTTATAGCAGGGGGCTGGAAAAAACAGGAAATTACCCAAAATGGCCGACGAATTACTAGTTGCTGCTTCTAACCACTCCTCTAAGGACAAACAAGCAGCTCAGTACTCCCCACTCCCACTGGTGAGTAAAGAAACTACCTCTGGCCACACAAGAAAATGGAGGAACACAGAAACCAAATACAAAGCCCAGGGATCAGCAGAATCTGATCACTGGAACAACTAGCTAGGAAAGTTTAGGAAAGGGGAAATATTTTTTGTTTTTTTTGTTTTTTTTGCAAACAGACAGAAAAAAATGCAGTAAATTGCTATCAAAGGCTGGTACACTTGAGTGTATTAGCCTGTTTGTTACTTTTAAGCAATACTTTAGCCCAGAAGTGCAATCAACAATATAAGCTCACAAAAACAGGAAAATAAGGTAATAAAACAGTAATATAGGCACAAACAGTAGTCGAAAAGCTCAAAAGATCGAAAAATGCAAACTAAAAAGTTTAAAAAATACTTATGATCAAGAAAGTTGCTTTTTCTTAAAAAAATTTAAATTAAAAGTTTTAAATTAAATCCACATTTCTGTCTTAATTTCAAAATTAAAGAAAAAAATAGTATATGTGCTGACAGTTTTGAGCAGTGTTTATGGTAATGGGGGATGGTACACATGTCTTTGGAATGTGGGAGGAAACCAGAGCCCCAGGAGGAAACCCACAGAAACACAGGGAGGGCACACATACTCTGCACAAAAGGCACCCCAGCCAAGAATCTAACTGAAGTACCTCTTGCTGTGAGGTGACAATGCAAACCACTGCACACTGGGCCATCCGTATAATTTCTCCAGTAGGTCTTGACTAAATGTTGTTTGACTTGGTGGTCATTCCAGAGACTAGCAATATCCACTTAATGAGAATAAATGGTAGAGGCTTAACATGGGTTGTGTTAATCTGTGTACACAATATAAATTGGGGAAGCAAAGATTCTTTGACAGAGATGAAAAATGGTTGCTGGGATATGATAGCTGAAGCAAAAACTCAACAGAAGCAATATGGAAAGGTAGTGAGGGCCAAGGCAAATGAATGTATGATACCTTACAATAGCTTTGATTTTAGAAATAATGAGGTCATTGTCTAATTACAAAAGACACTGGTTAAACTGCATTTGGAGTACTTTGTGTAGCTTTGGGGAATGTATACAGAAAAGGGCATAATTTGTTTCAGTGACTTTGTTTTTAATTAGATTGTCTCCTCTGCCTGATGATCATTAGCCCCCTCTCAACTAATGGACTCATTCTTTCTCCATTACCAAAGGACAAGGATCAGACAAGAGGGTCTATCATCAAGATATCCATCAGTGGTGGCTTGATTTTTTTCCTAAATATACCCTACCCCTTTCCCATCTAGAAGGAACATGGGTTGAATATTCAATGGGTGTAAATGCTGCCCCATTCCTCACTTCCACAATGGGAGATATGTCAGCAGCATGGACCTGCCTACTCATTGAAGGCACTACTCACAATGGCTTCCCAAATCCACCAGAGAAATTAGCTGGGCACATGTGCTTCTAAATGTGCGTGAATCATCCCTCCAGGATAGGAACACTCATCCGCCACATATATCTCCTCACATGCTAAAGCCATTAATCTAACTCAAGTTGCCTAATCTGTAGTCATGGCTTCATCCCTGTATGTCACCAGCCCAGATGCAAAGGACTATTAAGCTGGTGCAGATTATGAAGAAAATAAAAATGTTTACCGGTTTTGTTAAGGGGTAGAAGGTAAACAGATAATGAGAAGGTTATTTTCACTTGAAATGAGCAGAGACAAGGCATGATGTTAGATCATAAAGGAGAAATGGAATGCAGGAAAAAATAATAGACATCCCATTCATCAAACTTAGGATAAAAATTCCAGACTAGACATCAGATATATTCATTTTTACTTAAAAGGTAGTGGGCATGTGCAATGAAGTTACCGGCTGATGTATTGTAGTTCCACTATATAATTTAAAATGTGATAGCAGGAATGGGGTAGACAGTGGTGTTTAATATGAACTGCTAAACAAGCGCAGCTGAGGGCTATTACCTGTAAAATTATGCCATATTAGACATACATTATATGCCCTTGAGCTGCTTATTTTTTATGTACACTGCTAGCTAATGTTAATTCATAAAGTATATATTTATAAGAAGTATGGTGGAAAATATTGACACATCAAAATGCAGATACTGAAATACAGTTTATAATGTAGACACACCAAAATACAAACAAAACCCATCTAAACCCACATTAAATTAATAGCAAAAACAGACAAACACTCCACTTCTGCAATCAATCTACACTAAATTGAAATAAAACAAAACAAAACAAAAAACTAAATCATGCCAATACTATAGAATGTGGTTTGTCTGAATATTGACTGTTAGAGATGGGATTAAGGTTAAAATGCATTAGTAAGGTGAACAGAAGCCCCTCCCCCCACACCTTACTAATGTGTGCTAACCTTAGGAGGATAGATTGCTACCAGGGGCAGCTCATGCTATAGGACTGCAGGACTGCAGCTCCCCACCTAGAAAAACAAAAAGAAACCAAAACTGTGAACCAAGAAAACAAAAAAAAAAACAAAACTGTGAACTAAGAAAACAAAAAATCATGAGTCCCAGAACTCCGTGCATGAGCGGATGCTCTGGGAACTCAGACTGCCTTTGTCAGCAGTCCGGATATAGGGGAAGGTATTTCTGCCCTGCAGATGCCCTAGAATCTATGTGGTGATGACTGCACAGAACAGAGGAGCTCCGGACTGCTTCATCTGCAGGCAGGACCAATCAGGAGAGAGGTGAGGTGAGTTTTGAGCTCTCACGGGGATTTCACTGCACCGGCTCCTTGGATTTTACTGCTTCGTTTGTGTCGCGGGTGACTTGGATTTTACAGCTGCTCCGCTGGACTGGATACATTTAGTGTGTGTCACGGGATATTCTACAACAGATGAGGTGAGGTGCGCGCGTGTGTGTGTGTGTGTGTGTGTGTGTGTGTGTGTGTGTGTGTGTGTGTGTGTGTGTGTGAGCGCGTGTGTGTGCGCGTGTGTGTTTAAAATAGCTGATAACATTTTACTGCCATTCAGATGGCTGTGGATACCATTATGAAAATGATTCTGAGCTTTTTGAAAATGGTTTTACATACAAGAGAATTACTAAAACTTAACAATAAGCAATAGCAGTCAACAGAGGCAGTAAAAAGTAAGATGTCTGTATTAAATTAAGCTATACGTTTATTAATAGAGCAATGGATTCCTAATGTATTTATATGAATACAGTAGTTGTAAAATAGCTGCAATATGTTATTGTAGTAGCTAGTAATAATTTATTGCAGTAGCTCATTGAAGAAATGTGTTATTTTGAAGACAGTTCAATTTATGGCGATTAAAAGAACATAATATAGGAATCAGTGTAGCCATTTATTGTAGCAGCTTAAACATGCAGAATATTATAAATAAAAGCCTGAATATTTATAACTGTTAACAAAATCAAAGTACACTTATGAAAATATGTATGGAAATATTTTAATTTGATATTTTCCCTTTATCATCTTAATAATATGTGTTTCTTAAATCCCTGAAGAATGAGAAGACACTACAATTAATTATTAGGACACGACCACATACTGAGTGGCACTGTCTGTCTCTGGGTTTCTTTTTTCTCTATTAACTAGACTTTATCAAATGCTCATTGTTATCCAAACAACCACATAGACAGCCTTGTTTCCAAGTACCAGCTTCACAATAATTAGTAATAGCCTGTTATTACATTCTGTAAGCAATGTTGTATGTAACAAGTAAACAAACAAACAACCAAAAAAAAAAATAGCATTAGTTTGCTGCCTAGCGTTCTTTTCTTTAGGTGTACCATTTTTATATCAATGCATTAGCTAGGACAAAATAAAATGGGCACCAAGATTGTGTGATTGGTATTGACAAATCATTGTGCATTTCTCTTGAAAGTGTTTCCTGTGGGCACTGGCTGCCCTTACATGGTGTTATTAATCTCTGAGTAATTAGAGCCCCTGGCTTCAAATATCTGTCTCTACTGTAAAGCACTGAGGGGTGAAAACAGTCTCCTTGTAACTGTCACTGTGAATTTGAACAACCTATCCCTTAGGAATACCTTTGACTATATATATTCCTTTGCAAGAATTTGTAAATAATGCAGTTACAGCAAGACTGGTTCAGCTATATGAACTGATACAGGGATGTCTCTACCCTTGACAACACATATACTCAAAAATGCAATATATAGCTTGTTGCAATTTACTAGAATTTTTTTATTTACTTAAAAAGAAAAGCTGTTTATAAAGTATTTAATTTTGTATAGCTGCAGTATACATGGATCCTGCTGCTTAAAAGGTACCAGGTCATTTGCCATTGCTGTTTGGAATGATAACTTCTTTACATGGCACTCAAAGTGCAAACTTCCTCGCTGGTAGTAAAGTCTGGTAGCACCAATGCATTTGGCAGCAGGCAGGGATCAGATATATAATCTGTTTCTTTTCCCTGCACTTAACAGGTATGCTAGAGATCCTCCTTTTTCTCACTACCTGACCACCCTTCCACAAGAATTGCTTTCTGCCCATCCCATGCATTCTTCAGGTTCCTTACTCTTTTCTAATGCTCTGCCTGTTTGCATGCCTTTGCCACCATCTGTGTGACTTAATCCCTCCTCAAAATGGCAATTTTGGAAAAAAAGGTGGAGGGTTTACAATTATATATAACTGTAATGATCCAAGTTATAGATTACTTTTATTTCAGAAATGCATGTAGATGCTCTTATTTTGTTAGCTGCTCAAGTTAACAGTGTTAATATTAAAAATGTGTCCCTTCTTTGACACGTTTCCAGCTGTATTGTGTGGCAATTTTATATTTTTGCATCACATTTTTGGTCTGCTTTTCATAAAATTGTGGTTTTCTGGCAAATTAGTGGCAAGTCATTAAAGACTGAAGTTAGAAAATAATGGCAGACATTTGAGTTTCAGATTTCATACCCTTCAGAAAATTCATACTAATGCAAGACCTACTACTGTTCTATTATCTTTCTAAGTTTATAAGAGCAATATTTAAAAATTGTCCTTATTTTTGGGCCTGTGTCCCACTTCTAGTTCTATGTATGGCTTTGTCCAGATTTCTTGCTCTGAAGTTGAAAGGTATGAGTGTCAGAGCCATCACCGTCAGCCAGAGACATTTCAAATTGTGACATACTTGTTGCACCACACTCCGCATTGTAGTGGCTCTGGATGTGTCCATGTAAGGCAAGGAGCAGTTATTCAGTGTAAATGTGCAGTGTATTCGCCCATCCAAGGTAGATCACAAGTACAACCATGGCTTTTCATCTGTCCTTGATTTTGTAGAATGTTCTTGTTTTCTGTCATATTTTTATACTGTTGATTTATGCTTCTTATTATTCATGAAATGCATGCTGTCACAGTGCCCTGTTGCTCTCTGTTTAAGTAGCAATGATTTAATGACCATCAGGTAAGCTTGTCAGAGATTGTAAGATGCAAATAAGTTTTAATAAGCATACTGTTAAAGAATTACCAGCATTGAAGGCCTTTTCATTGTTGCCATGCAGAGAATATTTACATTACTAGATAATGTATAAGTCTTGGATATTGAAATGCATATGACAGTATTTGTAGTAAAGGACAAGATTACAGTAATTTCAGAAGCTCATTACATTTGTTGGAGACTTGCAGTCATCTTTTGTTGGAGACTTGCAGTCATCTTTGCAGGCTTTACCCATAAACTAAACAGAATGCCAATCTATCATGTGTGGTCCATAACTTGTGCAGGAATCCTTTAAGCAATTTATCTTGAGCTTATTTCTTGTTTCTTGTTTGCTGTTCATTTTTACTTTGATCATGTCTTCCCCATGAAACAAGCAGATAGTTGTCAGGCAGCAGGTCTTTTTTGGATAAGAAACATTTTTACAAGAGGGGTACCACAGAGATTGCTACTTTCAGCATGTTACATGGTAATTTTATAAAGCTGAATATAAATTATAATTAGAACTGCAGTGCAAGGAGTAGTGGTTTGAGTTGAGTGCTGCTTGCTTTTTTTTATACTTGATTTTGACTGGCATTCCAGTAATGTATTTAAAAAGTAATTTATTTTTTTCATGCCTCACAACCTGTGTTTCCATCTAGATATCAAGTAAGTTGTCAAGTAGCCAATGCATTGAAATATTTTTTTTCTTCTACACTTCATTTTGTCTTGATTGGACTCTCGTAATGACTGCTTGGCACCCAGGGCAGCGTATTTAATTAAAGTTCCAGTTGTTGTGGTTTTGAGCATAGCTCTACCCCTTTCTAGTTGGCCACATCCCTTCCAATTGGCTCCACCCATTCAGCTGTCTCCTGCAGCCCCCTTTTAATTTGAAGTCACCAGCTGCCACTGATTACTACTAGCCATTTAAGGAAAATAACGAAGGGTCAATAAATATTTTACAGAAGCCCTTTAAGTATTGAAAATAACTTAATTATTTAAATGAGATAATTGCAGTATGCTGGATATAAAATATAATCAGGGAGAAACAAAAGATAGTGTTAGAAATATTTACATATTTAAACATTTGCAAAGGTTTTGTATAAAGCAAATGTAAGTTAATCACATGTTTAGTTATGAAAACATTACAACTGACATATTATAATAACCACGTAGATGCCACAATAAAGATTGTGCCTGTTTGTTTGTCTGCCTTTCTGTCACAAATGTAGTCATTTAGATTGCTTTTAAAGGTTACCAGGGAAGTATTTTGTTAAGGGATCCTATTTCAGAAATGAGGGATATTTTAGTTTAGGTACCGGACATGTTGGCTGGTAATGTTAAAGTGGTAGGATTGGTTAAGAGCTCGAGAATTAAATGTTACACATCCTACTTACCCCCCCCCCCAAGTTAAGAGTCTTGCTGCCTACATTGGTCATGAATGGCTCAGGAAGATGCCTTGCCCTGTGCCAATGATAAGCTTGCAAGTGAGATGTCATATAAATTATTTTCCAAGCATAGTATATATTAAACACTTGTACAGTTATAAACAAGAAGTTATGTACTCACCATGATGTTCGATGTATGTAGTCCATCTCGCCTCACATTTTTACCCATGGGTTCAGAACCGAACTTCGGCTCTGACTCGGCCATACTCTAGCTGGAAGTCTTCAACTGGCTCATGGCTAAGAGGTATCCCATGCTGCAATGCGCCTATCCCCAGATCTTGTTTGCTGCGAGCTCACATACACAAACACGCTGAGAGGAAGAACCAACCCAACACATCAAGAAGGAGTGCTGAAAGCAGAGACTCAATCTCTAGGTCTTCTAGTAGGGGGTAGGTGGGTGGGTTAGTAAGAATGTGAGGCGAGATGGACTACATACATCGAATGTTATGGTGAGTACATAACTTCTTGATGTTATGTCGTCGAATCTCGCCTACATTCTTACCCGTGGGACAGCGTTACTAGCACCTTGACCTTGGGCAGCTCACTGGAAAATACTCCTGAGCACTGTGGAACCAAATAAGGATCTGCCCCTTGATATCAGATCCAATTTGTTGTGACTAATAAAGGTGTGAGGAGATGCCCAAGTAGCTGCAGCACAAATATCATCCATAGACATCCTGGCCTGAAAGGCAGTAGAAGTAGACACTGAACGTGTAGAATGATCCTTTACTTTAAAGGGTAATTCCTTGCCATTTGAAGTTTAGATGAAGGAAATGCAACTAGAAATCCACCTGGACAGAGTTACTTTAGAAACTGAAGTCCTGAGTCTATTGTCTGAAAACAAGACAAAGAGTTGATCAGATTTCCTAATATCTTTTGTTCTATGTAAATAGAAACACAATTGTCTGTGGACATCTAGCTGATGAAACTTAAATTCTGCCTTGTTAGAGAATTCAGGGAAAAACACAGGCAGCTCGATGGACTGGCTGAGGTTGACCACTGAAGCAACCTTAGGCATAAAGGAAGGATTACGTCTTAGCGAAACCCTATCCTTGTGAAATACCAAGCAAGGGGGCCGAACCGATAAAGCTTGGAGTTCAGAGACCCGCCTAGCAGAAGTGATGGCTATCAAAAAGACTGTCTTCCAAGACAAAAATTTAATGTCACAGGTTGCCGCGGGCTCAAAAGGAGGTGAGGTAAGCTGCTGTAACACAAAATTAAGGTCCCATGGCATTACAGGATCAAAGATTGAAGGTCGAAGTAGCATAGTCCCTTTCAGAAAAGCCCTACAAAGTCTGTGTGCCATTAGATTGGGTTCATTAGCAACATGAAAAGTAGAAATGGCTGCCAACTGCATTTTGATAGTTGCCGCAGCTGATCCCTGGCTAAACAGTTGAGCAAGAAACTCTAAAACTGATGAGATGGGAGCTGTATAGGGATCAATATGCCTTTCATGAGCCCAAATGGAGAATTTCTTCCACTTACTGGAATAAATCTTCCTAGTAGAAGGCTTGTGGGAGGAAGACAGAATATGAACTACCTCGGTGAAAAATCATGAAGCCTGACTAGGGATGGAATTGGAGCAGCCATGCTGTCAACCTGAGGATCTGAATGGAGGGGTGGAACTGCCCTGACATATGAGTCAACAGATCTGGCTCTGGGTCCAGAATCTATGGATTGTCCATTAGATAAGTGTGAAGAAAAGGAAACCAGAACTGACGAGGCCAGTGTGGTGCAATCAGTATCATTTTGCTTCCCAAGGACTGTGATTTCTGAATAACCTTCATTATCAGGGGAATTGGAGGGAAGGCATAGAGAAGACCAGAGGGCCAATTGTGAACTAGAGTGTCCGTGGGTGCCTCCCCCTTTGGGGGAACAAGGGTGAAGTAGCTGCTGCATTTGGCATTGATGGGGCTGGCAAATAGTTTGCAGCAAGGCTGACACCATCTGTGGAAAATCCGTTCTGCCACTTGTTCATTCAGGGACCACTCCTGAGGCATCAGAATAGCTCTGCTCAGCCTGTTGGCAATCACGTTGGACTTACCCGGTATGTGTGTTGCCACTAGAAAGCACCGGGAAGATACTGCCCACTGCCGCACTCTAAGTGCCTCTCTGCAAAGGGGATATGACCTGTTTCCTCCCTGTTTGTTCAGATACCAGACCACTGACATGTTGTCTGAGTGGATTGCAATTGTCCCATGAGGAAGAAAGCTTTGAAGTGATTGCAACGCTAATAGCACCACTCTCATCTCTAAGACATTGATATGCAAATGGATCTCGTGTTCCTGCCACGTGCCTTGGACTGTCCTGCCGAGATAACCCCCCCCCACCCGATCTGGGAGGTATCCATGGTCACAGTGGCAATTGGAGAAGGAAGAACGAAAGGCATACCCACGTTGAAATTGCTGGTCTGAAGCCACCAGCACAGATCCTGCTTGCACCTGTTGGTTATTACAATAAGATGGGAGAGCGCGAGATGCTGAAGAGACCATTGGGCAAAAAGTTGCCACTGAAGAAGCCTCATGTGTAGTCTTGCAAAAGGATCTAGCATAATTGTGGCAGCCATGGTCCCTAACAACTTGAGGACCACTTTTGCCTTGACCTTCTTCAGTGGTAGTAAAGTGTAGACCTGCTGCAGTAAAACCTGAATTCTCTCTTCTGGCAGGAAAACCCTCATGAGCACTGTGTCTAATTCAGTGCTGATAAAGGTAACATGCTGCGAGGGCAACAATGCAGACTTTTCCCAATTCAAGGTAATTCCCAGACTTTGGCACAGTGTAATAGTGGCATCCCTGGTCTGTAGCAGTAGATGCCTGATGGTGGCAGACAGGAGCCAGTTGCCCAGGTATGGAAACACTTGGAATCCCAGACGTCTCAAGTGAGCCGTTACCACTGCCATGCATTTAGTGAACACCCTGGGGGCTGTGGTGAGACCAAAAGGCAGGGTGCGAAACTGAAAATGACTGGCTCCCAACCAGAAGCCTAGGTGACTTCCAGATGCCCTGTCCATTTTTATATGGTAGTAAGCATCCTTGAGGTTGATGGAGCACATCCACACATCTTTCCCTAATAACGGGAGAATTGACTGTAACGTGATCATGTGGAACTTGGACTTCTCTACATGAAGGATCAAATGGCTGAGATCCAAAATGTGTCTCAGGTCCCCTGTTCTTTTCGGCACCAAAAAGAATCTGGAGTAAGTCCCTAATCCTACTTGGTCTGAGGGGATGGGCTGGATGGCTCCTTTTAACAACAACTTTTGAACTTCTAAGGTTGCGGAATCCCTTTGACTGGGTGGAACATCTGGGATTATTTTGTTTGGAGGGGGATATGAAAGAAGGGGAATATGATAACCTCTGGAGATTATCTCTAATACCCACTCATCTTGGGTGATGTCTCGCCAGGCTTCTGGGTATAGAGAAATGCGACCCCCGACTGGCTCCAGAGATGCACAGTTGGGCCTCCTCTCAGGAGCGCTGATAGGGAGAACCATGAAAGGAATTGCGGTTCCCCTGGTTACACATGCCTCCTCTGCCTCTAGGGTGGCATCTACCTGAATTTCTACCCCCTCCTCTGCCTCTGGAGGAGGAATCACTCTGTGCATCATGAAAAAGCCTCTGCAATTTTCTGAACCACATTTTCCCACCTTTCTGGCCCTTGGGATAAGGTCTAGAAGGCATGGAAAATGGACTCCCATGGCAGACAGGGTTTTTCCTTCCTGCTCGCACCTAGTGAGAGTATCCTTCACCTTGGTTCCAAATAAGGATGAACCATCAAAGGGCGCACTGGTGAAGGTAGACTTGAAAGTCTCCGTGAAGTTGCACAGGCTCATCCAGGAGTATCTCCTAAGAGAGACTCCTGAACCCACAGCCCTGCTCGCTCCATCAGCTGCGTACGAGATCAGCCTCATGGAAGAGTTGGTAATAGAATTTAGGGTAGACATCTGAGCACTGACATTCTGAGCCACAGCATCAGAAACGTTACCCTGTAGAGAATCTCCCAACTCCTTTAGGAGATCTCTCTGGGGCCGTGTAAAATGTGACAAATAGTTCAGCGACCGCAGTGTAAAGGCCGCTGAAGAGAACACAAGCTTCCCATACCTGTCCATAGTCCTGGACTCCTTGTTAGGGGGATGGACGGTAGATGAAGTTTCTGCAAGTTCCTTCTTGGTGGCTGCTGCCACCACCATGGCATCTATTGGAACGCCTTTTGTAAGAAAGAAATTCTTTATCAGGGGGAGCAGACAAAAACTTGTTGGGTCTCCTAGGGACTGGTTCCAGAGTGTCTGGAGTTTCCCACACCTTTCAACAAATGATGTCCAGGAGCTTGTCGAACGGGGAAGAAACCCAAGAGGTGGAAGGTTAGGATCCAAAGGCCTTCTGGAACACCGACTCCTCCTCAGAAGGGGCTTTAGATGGCCAGTCACCTCTCTGTCTCAGTATTTCCAAAATATCTGAAAAAGAGATATCATCAGAAGATGACTTGGTGGACCCCTCTCACTCCTCGAGGTCGGTGTCAGATGTGAGAGACTCATCTTGGGAGTCAATGTGCTTCCTCTTGCACACTCTCTTTCTGGGTGGCTCCTCAGGTGAAAAATCCGGGGAGGCATCAGAAAGCTGGGGACCACTTATGGAGGTATCCTGAGGCCTTAGGTCTCTGCTGTCCCTAGATAGAAGGTGATCTGATACTGACATCGGTGCTGGAGGGGGAAGAGTGTCGGTGTCGTAAGATGCAGATGACGACATGGCCAGCACACTCCTCATGACCTCAAAAGCCGATCCATCTGGCTCCAAAGGTCTATTAACCGCAGAAGACACCCTCGGAGCCGAGGAAATAAGGTCCAAAGCTGATGTTGGGTCCATGCTCACCAGAGCCAAAGCGCCAAGAGGAAGGCTCGGAGCCAAAGAAGATCAACCTGATACCTCCCTCTCAGTTCTGGCCGGTGAACTGTGAATCTTGGACCCTGTGGATGGCACCGACAGGGTCAGAGTGGAGATCAGAGCAGAGATGCCAGAAGGGGCTACTGGAACTGACCTCGAGGTGTCCGACAGAACTGACAGCACTGGCTCCGAAGAAAGGTCCAGAGGAGGAACAGCCAAAGATAAAGGATGGAGCCGACTGGGCCAGAGCCAAAAACAATTTAACAGCATCGATGACTGGAGCAGTTTCCTCACCACTCTATCGACATCATCATCAGAAAGGGTCCTAGAGGACCTAGAGGACATGGTCGGGGATCTGGATCTCCCTATAGAGGGAGACCTATGAGTTGGAGAAACCGGTCAAAAAACTGGAGACTGGCTCCGAACTGACAAATCTGTCACTGGCTCCAATAATCCGGAAGCAGATGTTGACATCATCGATGCACTGTCTTCTGTTGGCCCCGAAGCCAGTGGAGCCGAAGAAGCAGCTGTAGTTCTAATGATTTTCTCCGGCGGTTCCGAGGAGACTGATAGAGCCGGAGAGTGTTTCTTAGAGCATTTTTTGTCCGTCTTTTTGTCTGGTTTGGAAGGAAAGGACCTGGAACTGGAAGACCTCTCCAAATCCTCTTCAAAGGAAGGTTTCAGCAATCCCCTTAATATTAGCTTGTTCTTCCTCTCTTGCAGAATGTGAGGGCTGAAAGCGTGACAGAACAAGCAGGATTCCTGTAAATGAATAGCCCCCAAGCAATACATGCACACAGAGTGCCCATCCATCAAAGACATCTTGTTGTCATACTTGACACACTTTTTAAAGCCCGAAGGCCTGTGCTCTTTAGAATCCTTAGACATGTTAAAGACAAGAACACACACACACACACACACACACACACACACACACACACACACACACACACACACACACACACACACACACACACACAGGGAAAACAGTAGGGACACCTTTACCACAGAAACCAAACATAGCGTGGTAAACTAGAGCCTCTAACTTAAATGGCCTAGAGACTGTGGGATAACCACAGGGAGGACTAGGTCCTCTAAGTTAAACAGGCCTAACCCAGGAAAAAAGGGAACAAAAAACAGTCACACAACAAAGAACCCACTAACAGGAGGGATCAATCTGCTACACAACAAGAAAAAAACAGGGGAGGACTAGGTCCTCTAACTGAAACGGGCCTAGCCCATAAACACCAAGGGAAATGGGATACCAAGAAAATTTCAACTGAACTGGTCAGAAGCAAAACACACACACTAGCTACCAAAATAGCTTTTGGAGCTACTGCTTGCCCTCAATCAACTGCCAGGTCATGTGTGATGCCCAGGGCATAATAATGAATGTGTGTGCTGGCTGCCCTGGTAGCTATAACGATTCCCACATCTGGCGTCTGATGCAGCTGTACCAGAGATTTGCCAATGGGGACATCCCACACGGTCACCTAGTGGGGGATGCTGGATACGCACTGAAGCCATGGCTGATGACACCCATCAGAAATGCACACACATCTGAACAAGAACTCCATATTGAGGCACACGAACAAACACGGATCATAATAGAGCATGTGTTTGGGATGCTCAAATCACAGTTCCGGTAGCTGGACACATCTGGTGGAGCCTTGCAGTACTCACCAACTACATGTACCCAAATTGTCCTTGTATGTGCCATACTACACAATATGATCCTGCGGAAACAGCTGCAGCAGGAACAGTATGGGGCAGGGCCACACAGCCCCACACCTTTGCCAAGGCCTGCACAGGCACAGAGTGACTCAAAAGAGGAACAACCTGAGCTAGCCCCAGTAGGCAGAATGAGGCATGCCCAGTATACCCCGGCCTTTGCAAAGAGGCAACGCTTAGCACTGACAGAGTAGGGACACAGGGAATGACATCTTTCTCTGACTCGCACATATAGTAAAAGGGATGCCAAACATGACACTGTCTGTGCTCAACCATGTATAGGGAGTGTACTATGTGCATCCGACATAGGCAGCCCTGCAACACCACCCTCAATACTGGGACACCCACAAGGTAAGTGACTCACACATGCCAGTTGGGGGGTTCACATACCCAACAATAGTTACAGCCAGCAGGATAGGTGTAGACAAACACAAACAAATGCTGTACTATGGCCTCTGAATGAGCCCTATGGGTAACCCCTCCCCCAGGCCTACACAGAGAGACTACAGCAGGCCAGGCAGTTGGATGTCAGTTGTGAAGTCTAGGAAGTCAGAAACTAATATGTAGGTAATTAAAGCTAAGATCTGTAGTACACTGGTATGCCTCTAGCCAGCATGATAGGTAAGACTACAGTCTGAAATGGAGTACCCAACAAACCAGTGCAGTCCTAGCAAATGAGTAAAAGTGTCAGGTGTGCCCCCCCATCCTATGTACACTTATAGTAACAGTCAGGTGTGCCCCCCCAATCCTGTGTAGAAATAGGCAGGTATGCCCCCCCATCCTACATAGAACTATTGTAACAGTCAGGTGTGGCCAACCCAAACCTGTGTAGAAATGTAGAAACAGTCAGGTGCCCCCCCCCCGCTATGCAGAAATGTAGCAACAGTCAATGCCAAATGACCGATGGATACCCTGCAGACACAGCATGCTACCTGTTAGTGTACAAATGAAGGTCAGCACTGCAGTACAAACTACCTGGACTAGATCCACACATGCAATGCATATGGCCATACTGGGCATGCTCACACACTTAGAGGAATGAAGGCAATGCCAGTCAACAACATACTGAAAGATCATACTGGGCATGCTCACACATGTCTGCAAATACCGGTTGACCAGACATATCTGGCAGTCGCAGTTCTTAGTGCAGACACACGTTTGTATGCACCACTCCTGCCTTGCACACACAGTGGATAGGAATACAGACATATATGTAAGGACAACACACTAAAATAAGCCAAAGGTAGATGGACATAGATGTGTGGAAGAGGGTGACAGTGACAAGGAGCCATCCTGCCTGTCCCACCCAGCACACAGCCAAAGGGCCCCCAAACACATGAGGTGCAGATGTCACTCACTGCAGATACTAGCCACCAGTATCCTCAGCATGACAGACTATGTGGTGCACGTGCCAGCTGTGCAACATGACTGTACAAGGAAGTAGTCATCTAGTAGCTATATACAAGTACCTGTGACATATGATCCCATGTGTGCCTGCATGTGGCATGTCAACCCCTACATGAATGGGTTATGGCCCATGCACACACCGCCCTCCCCATAGCAGTATCATGACAAGCCTGCTGAGGTCATCCAATATGAAATACACCTTTGGGAGAGCTGTAGCTCAGTAATCCCCATGGCACGTCCCATAACTGCATACTGCTGTAGTGATAAACTAGTTAGGTAGTAGTTCTATCCCCAGAGTTGGCAACTGTGTGAGTGTGTGTTTGTGTGTGTGTCTCTCTGTCTCTGACTGTGTAGAGAGCAATGCTTTTTATGCTACTCACACTCCATACAATTCATATACTCAACTTTGGCAAGGTTGCTGATGTCACTCACCTAGAAATACACCACTGGGAAATATATAGCCTAGTACTCTCTGTAGTGCATCCTGTATCTGCATACTGCTGTAGTGTGAGAAAGTAATTGAGTAGGTGTAGAAAGTAATTGAGTAGATGTTCTAACGCCAGACTTGGCAAGTGTGCGTGTGTCTGACTGAGTAGAAAACAATGCTTTTTCGGCTACTCACACTCCGTACAATTCATATACTCAACTTTAGCAAGGCTGCTGATGTCACTCACCTAGAAATACACCTCTGGGAAGACAACAGCCCAGTAATCTCCGTAGTGCATCCTGGAACTGTGTACTGCTGTAGTGTGAAAAAGTAGTTAGGTAGGTGTTCTAACCCTAGATTTGCCAACTGTGTTTGTGAGTGAATGTGTGTGTTTGACAGAGAAGATTGCAATGCCTTTTTAGGCTACTCACACTCTGTACAATTCATATACTCAACTTTGGCAAGGCTGCTGATGTTCTCACTTAGAAATACACCTCTGGGAAGGTTATAACCCAGTGATTCCCGTAGCATGTCCTGTAATTGCGTACTGCTATAGTGTGATGAAGTAATTAGGTAGGTATTCTAAGCTACGACTTGGAAACTGTTTGTGTGTGAATCTGTGTGTCTGACTGAGTAGAGAGCAGTTTTTGTTTAGGCTACTCACACGCCATACAATTCATATACTCAACTTTGGCAAGGCTGCTGATGTCACTCACCTAGACATACACCTCTGGGAAGGATGTAGCACAGTAATCTCTGTAGTGTTTCCTGTAACAGCATACTGCTGTAGTGTAATAAAGTAGTTAGGTAAATGTTCTAACTCCAGACTTGGCAACTGTGTGTGAATCTGTGTGTCTCTGACTGAATAGAGAACAATGCTTTTTAGGGTACTCACACTGCTTAGAATTCGCATACTTAACTTTGGCAAGGCTGCTGATGTCACCCACCTAGAAATACACCTCTGGGAAGGTTGTAGCTCAGTAATCTCTGTACTGTGTCTTGTAACTACGTACTGCTGTATTGTGATTTAGAACTGTTGCAGGGATCCATCTCCACCCACGGCAGTTCGGGATGTTTTGTGTGTGTTTCAGTGTCTGTGTACAGAGCAATGCATTATAGGCTACTCACTCGCAGTACATTTCAAATGCCCTACTTTGGCAATCCTGCTGATGTCATTCATTGTGAAATACACCTTTGGGAAAAAAAGTTCTTTACTAATCACTGTGGTGTGACCTAACACAGCTCCATGTTGTAATGTGATATAGACCTCAGTCAGGGTTTCTATACCCACACATGTCAGTTGTGGATGTTTTGTGTGTGTCTCACTGTCTGTGTAGGGAGCAGTTCATTTTAGGTTAGTCACTCGCAGTACAGTTGAAATGCCCTAGTTTGGAAATCCAGCTGATGTCATTCATTGTGAAATACACCTTAGAGAAAATAATTATCTCGTAATCCCTGAGGTGTGTCCTATAACAGCTCCATGTTGTAGTGTAGTACAGACCTACGTCAGGGGTTCTATACTCCCACATCTCAGTTGTGGATATTTTGTGTGTGTCTCACTATCTGTGTAGGGAGCAAAGCATTTTAGGCTAGTCACTCGCAGTACAGTTGAAATGCCCTAGTTTTATAATCCTGCTGATGTCATTCATTGTGAAATACACCTTTGGGGAACAAGTTTGCTAGAAATCCCTGTAGTGTGTCCTATAACAGCTCTATGCTGTAGTGTGATATAGACCGCAATCAGGTGTTTTATACTTACTCATGTCAGTTGTGGATGTTTTTGTGTAGGGAGCAATGCATGTTAGGCTAGTCACTCACAGTACAGTTGAAATGCCCTAGTTTGATAATCCTACTAATGTCATTCATTGTGAAATACACCTTTGGGGAATGATTACTCTAATGATCCCTGTAGTGTGTCCTGTAAAAATTCTATGCTATAGTGTAATATAGGTTTTGGTCAGGGGTTCTATACCCACATATGTCAGTTGTGGATGTTTTGTGTGTGTCTCATTGTCTGTGCAGGGAGCAATGCATTTTAGGCTAGTCACTCGCAGTACAGTTGAAATGCCCTAGTTTGGTAATCCTGTTGATGTCATTCATTGTGAAATATACCTTTGGGGAAAAAGTACTCCAGTAATATCCGTGGCGTACACTATAACTGCGTAGTGCTGTAGTGTAATAAGCTAGTTAGGTAGGACATGGCAGGTGTGTGTGTGTGTGTGTGTGTGTGTGTGTGTGTGTGTGTGTGTGTGTGTGTGTGTGTGTAATGCATATCCTGTGTATAAGTGGTTGTGAGTGTGTGGGCAATGTGGAGGGGTTTTTGCTTGTTTCTTATATGGTGGCCCTACTATATATCACAATGTTAACCATACAAGGATAACAGATGTAAAATAGCTGAGAGACTTGGGTGCAAAGCCATACACATACATGTGACATCAAGGCCAGCCAATCACAGTTAGCAACCCCACTATTACCCATAGCACACCCTCAACCCATGTTTCATACGCACATACATGCCTAGGCAACAGGCAATATGTGGGGTAGTACACTGCATATTGACCACTGATAGTAACTATGCAGTGATAGCAGTGGGCTACAGAGGGCATGTCACCCTGCCCATCTGTCCAATATGCATGTATATGCAGACAGTGCACTTCCACCATGTTCCCCAATGGACACCTGCACCACCTGTGGTGCCTTCACATGTGACTCACAATGGACATACCATGCCTGACAACATGCTCTGTATGGAGAGATGACACTGACATCAGGGAATTATTTTAGCATGCTATCAATGTAGGTGCAGGGTAAAACTACTGCCCATTACCAGTTCCTGCCACAGGTGGGCAAGACTGGCACATCTGATGATAATCTTTTTTCACAGCATGTGCCAGATACCCCAGGTACAGTTCCACATGTCACTGTACATGCATGTGGGAGGTGTGCACATCCTAGACACCATCCATGTCATGGACTAAGGAACACATACATGGCAAGTGATGCACAGCATTGGCCACACACAATAGTCACCCAGGTGACTGGATGGGGGAGGCAATACCCACCTGTGTGGGAAAATGCAGAAACTACAGGCCTGAGCAACAAGGCAGACCATTGTCATGTGGCATGATGCCAAGGTATACCCATCGCCTACCCTTGTATAGCCTGCTGGCACAGTTGACCACCACACACCCATGCAGACATGCACCCACGCATGTCAGAACTGGCACCCTGTGTGTTCGTGTGTATGCTGTATGGTGCGTATGTCCACATCCACACTCACTACAATCCCCAGGGCATACTGAGGCATGCTGTCTGATGTCTGACACCTCCTCATACTCTTTGCCCATACGACCTCTGTATGATCCGTGTGGTGCATGTGATACCTGCACATTGATGTGTTGTGGCAATCCCACTAGTGATGAGTTGCACTCTTGGCCCTGCCAAGTGTGTCAATGTGTGTTTGTCCTTGTGTGAGTGTGCCTGTGTTGATGCTGGCACCTGTTCATGCAGACAGGCACATGTACGTCACCTACCGTATATCTACCATATCCCTGTTGCAGATGTCACTCACCATCACATATATGTTCTCAGTGCTCCACTGCAGGTAACCCATGTGGCACATCCAATAACTGCATAGAGCTATAATACTACTACATAGTTGTCAGGGGTTTGATACTGTGTGCTGGTAGGTGTGTAACACAAACATGCTTCAGTTTTACTCTCCTACCCCTCCCTGACATGCATTTGCTTCTGTCTGCCTCCCCCACTCCCTCTCTGGTGGATGTGGAGACCCACACCTGCTTTGCATAGGCAGCAGCGTGTGTATTTTAAGTGATGCTCATGATCTGCTGATGGCCTCTGCATGAATTGCAGTCCTCCCCTAGCTGATTGCATGTGAAAAAGCTGTGGTAACATTCCCATAGTGCATTGCATGGAAACACACTCCAATACCTAGGAACATCATTGTGGTGTTTGCCCTTTTCAGTCACTGTGAGCAGGAACTAGATCTGTTGTTTGACAAACAGCATTTCAGATGGATTGGGGATTTACCTCTAAAACCATACACTGTGGAAAGAGGGCAACAAACAGGAGGGGGATGTGCCTGTCCTGACAACAGACTGTAAGTGCTGCTATACTGCATTCGGAGTAATGTTGGTTTAACAGTGTTTGTCTGGATATGCCTGTTGTACATGTCGCAATACCTGCCATGTCATTTCATTGTATATGATGAATCCCCGTCTGCAGGGTCATCTGCAGACTGGGCAGTGTTGTGCCTTTGATTTCATGTGTTAGCCCTGGTACATCTATCTGTGGAATGCAGAAGGTAGTGTGAGGATTGCAGTCTGTAGATGTTGAAGGCCATGACAGTTATTGACTTCATATCCCTCATAGGACATATGTTGCAACAAACCCCATTAACATTGGTAAATTTATGAGGCTATCACAGCTACATGTCTATACTGGCCCTGTGTATGTGCTGTCAGCCACACCTCTGTCAACCTTTGTACATATGTCATGCATGAAGTGGTGCATCTGTGCTGTACACCATAAATAGTGTCATCATATCTGATAACAAGCCAGTGATATATCAGATTGCTACACGTCATGTACAGTAGGGGTTATATTTCAAGACATAACCTGGACATTCTGTGGATGTTTGTACAGTACTGAGGTCTGTGTAGTGATAGTGAATGTCGACAGTGTGTGTATTGTTAATATGTACTTTAGCCTGTGTATAAACTGTGGTAGATGTCATTGTTCTAGCTCCCCTTCTATCTGATGTTACATGCTGCCCCACTGTATGGTACCGCTTTGGCATACATGTTTGTAGGGCCATATACTCCCATGTCCAATACCACAGACAGCCATCAGACCAAACTGTGTAGCAGCCTAGTATATGTAGGGTAATTCAGTGAGTGGCACATATGAGGATGGTGTAGAACAGATAGTCCATATACTGTAATATTATGATAGCTTACCATATGTGGCTGTGGCTGTGTTCACATTGGTTGTAGTTATGCACTTTCACACAGGTGTTTCTGACCCTGTGCTGTGACATGGCTGTTGAGCCTGCTATATATGCAGGTACATGTGTATTCTCCCATATGAGATATAGGCCAGCGTTGAGCCAGTCCACCTGTAGCCTGCACAGTGCTTTATTACATGGCTAGCAGCTTAGTGTACTTACCCAGTGAGATGTCACATGCAGATACTTGCCAGATGTACCACTGCTGGGCCTCCCTTAAAAGTCATGTATTTCAGACAGAGCAGTGGGATGCTGTACATATGTATGTCAATATCTAGTGGGTAGTAGGTGTCCATGGCACCCCTGTACCAGCAGTCATTATGTGTCAGGCCAGACAGGAGTGTGTGAATCTAAAACCTATGGTGGCATATGTATACCAGTCGTTATGTGTTATACCCATCTACATGGCTGCCTACATCCATATTGTCAGGCCTGGTACACATGTTGTGCACTAAGTGATTATGTGTATACCTCTGGACTGTACAGTGTGTGTCCGAAGTTCCACATATATTGGCCAGTATCTCTGCTGCACTCCACAGGGGCATTACATGCTAGTGGCGGTACTGTACAATGATTTCCTTAGGATGTCTGTCAGGAGCCAATGGCACACATGTCATAAGCAGATGTGACCTTCCACACACACCATGTCTGTGAAGACAATCCCAGTGACAGTAGCAATAGTCTATAATATACCTGCTATACATACCTGACATCCCCATGCACTATGAGTTTGGGACTATAGGGGCTGGGGTAGGGACATATGGTGGAAATATATGTACATAGACTTATCCAGATATATATATATATATATATATATATATATATATATATACACACACATATATATATATATATATATATATATATATATATATATATATATATATAAGATTACACGTGTAGTAGGTCCAATTACCACTGTCATGGCAACCACCCACTATGAATCCATACATCATGTGGGCATGGCCTTTTACATTTCCTGTGTGAGGGACATCATTCCTGTGTATGGGCATCAGTGTTACAGACAGCAGGTAGCAATACCTCTTACAGGAGAACCTGCACACTCAGGGCAGCCTCATATTTGTAGGAGGATCAGGAACTATGGGCAGACTGTGAGTAGAGTTGTGATATGCTTTGTATAGTACTGGTGTTACAGGGTGTGTGTGTGTACATAGTAGTTTACCGTGAAATGCAGTTTATCTGCATAGCTCACCACTGTGGGCCTATCCTCATGCTGGACAGAGGTATGCCTATCATGTGTTGTCCGTCCACCACACAGGTCCTGTGTCAGATATTATGCTGGCAGTGTGTGTGTTGCGTGCTGTCAGTACAAGGCTACATCCATTTCTGTCTCTAACCTCAATTCCCTGACTACAGTTATGTTGCAGACTATCCTGTAACACTAGCACCTTGCTTAGTGTATGGCAACACTGTTCCACATATGTGCCTGTGTTCCAGCCTCTGTCCTCCATACCAAGCTTTGAACATATGTCATGCTGTTGGTGGTTATTCTGTAGTGGGCTTTGAGTATATCACACTGCCATTGCTGCCATTAGTCCACTGCTGTTGTATCCCCCACACATACAGTGGGGCTGTGGCCATATATGTGTGGGCGTCACCTACATAATACATGTGTGCCCTTATGCACTCCAGAGGCCAGTGTGTGTAACAGTGGTATATGGGCCTGTATTATTGAGTCCAGGTGGGGAGCACTATAAGTGACCTAGGCTGTTACAAAATGTGGGAGTATCAGGGGTGAGCTGCCACAAGGTATCTGTATGTACAATACTGTACCCTTCACATATATTTACACTACTTACATGAATTGGGGTACTGCAAGCCTACTGCTTCCTACCATACAGACTGTTCTGTTTGTCGGTGTGCTCGTGAAGGGTTCAGTTATGCCTTATGTACCAGTTAAAACCCATTTGATCACATAACGTCTTTACCACCTACTGAGTTTGTACAGAGTGAAGATAGAGGCTGCTGAACTACACACCTGCAGTACATACTGTTGATTCTTTGGTATCCTGTTGCACTGTCTGTCAACACTAATGTGCTATTTTAAGGGCGTGGCCTGGACGGCAACAGTTGTGAACCTTTCAAGACAACTGTATTAGTGTAACTGTTTCACAGTTGCAGTACTCTGTTTATATGATTGTCAGTGTCTGAACAGCTATATGACATGGCATATAGAACGGTAATAGTACACAATTAAAGGTTTCTCATTTCTGCAAACCTGTGTGTGTCATCTTTCCTATGACCTTTCTATGGGTATATGTTGCAGGCAACGATTGACATTTGTATGGGTGGCCCATACAGTGTCCAGTTGTTCAAGTGTTAACTGTATGCATAGTGGCTGTTCCATATTGTGTGCACCTTCTACATATGTATCATACTGTACATATATCTGCGTGTGTATGTGCAGTCACATGTATATATATATATATATATATATATATATATATATATATATATGTATATCTATATCTGCATCTCTGTGTCTGTGTATCTGCATCCTGGGGATGTTGATGGCTTCCACATATTACATGTCCTATGGAAGGCAGACTGTACTAGGTAGTGTATTGCAGGGTGCACGTGTTTGGTTGTAGGGGGGTGCCTATTCATACGAGACATATAGTGTGTGGGGCCTCTCAACCCCATTAACGGTGCATGTGGACATATGTGTATTTGTTAATCTGCCATTGCTATCTACAGATGTATGGCCATATATACCTATATAGATATATATATCTGCTAACATATATATAACTATGTCCGTATATACCTACATAGAGATATATCTGCATACACATATGTAACGTGCTGTGTATATGTCGACATATAGGTGTAGGCACATATATGCGTTGATTTAGGCATATGCATGTACATATGTGCATATATATTGATATATATGTATATAGTATTTTATATATATTTATAGTTTTATATATAGATATATATATATATATATATATATATATATATATATATATATATATACACATACATATATAGATATGTTGTATCTGTTTAGATATTAATATAGTTACACACACAGACATCTAGGTGTTGGTATACATTCTCTGTACTGTTGCATGACAGGACTGGATGATATGTTTCTGAAAACATTGAATTTCTTTGTATCTGTCATGACTTAGTGGTAAATCACCCTGTGTAGGGTCCTTGGTTTGAGCCTTACAAGAGCTGTTTATTTTGTTTCTGGGCAGAACATGACCCATTGGATACAGAGTGATTAAGGCACTGTAAAGCAGTTATACATGGGTTTGTGCGGGTTTGCTCAGAGGTGAGCACTGCTAACTGCCGGTTACTGTTTCTTAGACTCAGTTAGCTTCTAGATTGCTTAACCCGTGTAGGCAGTTTTTACACCCGCTTACTGCTGCTTAGAAATGCTTACTCCCGCTTACCCCCATGCTAATTTCTTTAAAAGAAAGGAAAAAGGGGTGATAAAATGGTGAAAAAGGGGCACAAAGAGGGAAAAACAGTAGAGAAAATAGCTATGGATGTACAGGAAGGGTGTATGGAAGGTCCATAGCTGTCCATTTCTTGTACAGCAACAGCTGTGCATATACACTGAATTTGGAGGTAGATTTGGACCCTCAAGCCCCTGTGAGAGGGGTGAGGGCAACATAAATTTGTTGTGATGCCAGTTAGACCACATTATATGTGTCCAGTGGACATGTGTGCTAAATGGACTTCTATGTATGGGGTGAGATTTTTTTGTGGGAACAGATTGCCCTTTTTTTTTCAGGTGAGAGTGGGATGTTGGGGAGGGGTAGTAGGCATATTTGGGGAGATAGATTGGGTAGGTTAACAGACAAGACAAAGAAGAAGCATACAGGGACAGTATGTGACACATGTTGTGGGTAAACACCTTGATGGGGAGGGGAGTTGGGATATCGGAAGCCCACAAGGCCCCTAGTGGTAATAGTGGGACTGAGGTCCCCACCCATGGGCAGTCACCACTGCACCTTCACAGCCCCGAAGGTGACTGTGCTGGGGTCTGAGCTGCAGATCTAACCTGACTCTCTAATTATGGCATGCAGCCTTCAAACTGGCATAGAAGATCACTGAACTGCTCGTTGATCGATCTACGCAACACAACCCCTACCTGGCAACAGGTGACAGGTGCCTGTCCGCGCCAACTCCCAGGAAGGGGGGCGAGCCCCATCCCCTGAGGTGGTTCCACCTGAAGATGGTGCAGGGCCAATGGACAGGGAGGTGCGGGGTTGGACCCCAGACATGCTGGTGCCCGGTGCTTTGGCCAGCTGAGGTGGGACAGGTGGGTCTGCTGGGACTGGCCTTCCCAAGCATGCTATAGTGTTTAGATTTCAACATCGTATATGGGTTAGTACTGGTCAATACATTCCAGGGTTAGGTAATACAGCATGCATAGATATTCTCATTAACCCAGACACCAGATATGGAATAGTTCCGTACCAAACAGAACACATGCATATATGGGAACGTAGTGGTAATAAGAACAGCATGCAGGTACGTTGATGGCACCATGCCAGCAATGTTAGAATAATTCAATATGGCACATGCATGGGAACCATTAAAATATTTATCAAACATTTGGCCATTATCAGTGTCAGTACATACCAGTTGTGGGGGTATGTTGATTATTGTTGGAAATAAGGTGGGGGGAAAGAAGGATGTCAATACCAGGGTGGACAGTACCAGTACAGTAGTATATCCCTGTACTCAACATTACTTTCCTAGTCAGTGCTGTTATCTGTATCTTACATGTCATACTACACTACCCTATAGACCTATACTGGACACTGATATGGTTGTCAACATCATTACACATGAACCAGTTTTGCCTGCAGTATACACCTCTTACCTGGTATACCTGTGGAGGGAATGTTTGTTAACACTGACTAACTGTTTGTACACATACGCCTGGATTCCAGCTTGATGTTTTGCACTATGCTATCCAACTCTTTCTGCACAGACTGGCCATGTGTTGACCACATGCTGGTGTGCCTGGACATCTCTAGAATATTGCCCTCTTCCACCTTTAGTGACCTGACACACACTTATACATGCTTTCCTACATGGTTATATTATGTAGCACAGTGTGGGAGACAGTGACCAGTGATACTTTATTATTCGGAGTAACTGCACCACTCACAATCCCCTACAATACCAGGGTGAACAGTACCAGTACAGGTTATATTGGTCTGTATTTCTCAGCACATTGTTTGCATCCAATGTACCTGTGGGGACAATGTCTGTTAGCACTACCTGCCTGTTGCCACACAAAGTTCCTGATTACACATTAGTATTCTGCACATACAACTCACTCTGTTACTGTACACACTCTGGTCACAGCCTGACAACATAGGAGTGTAGATAGGACATACTTGTAATATTACTCTCCTAATGGTTTCTGAGGTTGCTACAGTGACAGGTGTGTTCTCATGATGGTTGACAATCACTTGTATTCCCTGTTTGCTGGCTACACATCTGGGATCATCCCACAGATTTACCAAGGGGACAGGCAGCAGATATGGGCACATATACTGGACATTCTGGCCTCATGTGTACATTTGAGGGTTAAGAATCTGTATGCAATCTAATTCCACTCCCAGGATTCAGATCATGGCTGTGTCTGCTACAACGTAAACACTGTCCATCACAGTTGTGTCTGCTATATTGATATTGCTGTATATCTCCAATCTGCTTTCTGTCTTATTAATCCCCTGTGCTTATGCATTCTGACCTTGTATAATAACACTCTTATACAGATTTCCTACACAGTTATTTGTTGTAGGACTGTGTGGGTGACAGTAATGTGTAACACCACATTACTCAGAGCAACTGCATATCATTCTTGTATTTCTGGGCACCGTGATGGTATCTGAAAAACCTGTGGGAGGAATGTTTATTAGCACTACCTGAATGTTACACCACACAGTACCAGGTTCCACATTACTATTATGCACATACATCTCACTCTGTTACTGTACACACTCTGACCACAACTTAACAAGTTGGGGTGTAAATGGGACATACATGGCTTCTTAGTCACATAAGGTATTGGGGAGTTGCTAGTGTGCCAGATTTTTGTCATAGATGTGCATCAATCAGTTGTATTTCCTGTTTGCTGTCTATATGTCTGGGATCATCCCACTGATTTCCCAGGGGGACATGTTTATAGGCAATAGATATGGGCCACTTTAATAGACATTCTGGACATATCTGTACAGTTGTGGGGTATGATTCTGTATACAGACTACTACCACTGGCTGGATTCGAACCATGGCTGTGTGTGCTAAATAAAAGAGCAGTTTACATCTCAGTTACATGTGCTATTCGGTTTTTGATGGCTGCATTTTTCCTATTTACTGTCAATGTGTCTCTCAGTTGTACTAAATGGCCTCTGGGGATTACACTTGTCATATACAGGCATTCCTATACATTCGATTTATGGTGCATGGTGTGGGTAACTTTGCTTAATACAACAGTACTATTACATAATTGCAAATCTACATTACCATATGATACCAGAATATAGATATACAGTCCAGCAGTTGGACCTGTTTTGTCAGGGTGTTACACTTTTATTGCCATACTAACAATATGAGACTATTCCTGCCCTATTCTCTAGCGTATGCAGTACTTGCCTTGAATAATACCGGTTTTATACTAGCAATTACTGTACTACTATTTTTATTGTTATTTCCTATGACAGAAAAAGCATGAGTATTACTAACCTGCCTTGAGTTGCAACCACGCCATGCGGCTGATATGGGCCTCCTGGTTTGCGGGCCACTCCATTGCAGCTGTGAGGGACATAAGAGGAATATTTAGCCATACCTATCCATGATATACCTGAGTTGGCAATTATTATACACATATTGGGGTAATACACACGACTGGTACATCTCCTGCCGCTCTAGTTTCTTGGAGCCACTCCTTTATGAGGTCCCCCTTATGTCGCTTCAGGTTGGCATAGTGGTGTCTGACCTGCTCACCAGTTCGGGGTATGCCAGTGGCACTGGTGAGGTTGCGGGCAAGATGGTCCCAGGCCTCCGCCTTATATTGGGAGCCCTGGTACTGGCCCTGCAGCAGTCTCTGTGTTTGGTCTTTAACTAGAAGTCCAGCCATGACCTTGGACTCCTGGATGCATCAGCGCTGTGCCCGGAAGCACACTACTTCTCCCCTTACTGCCATAGTGCCTGCAAGGGGAAGCTACAACCAGTTATGAGCTGTATTCCCACCTCTTGGGTTTAAGTAGGACCTATTTCCAGAACTTTTCTGTGATTGTCCAGTTTTGAAAAGGCTAAGCTATGGGCACACCTGCTTACCTAAGGTTGGCACTGCTTAAGGAGGTATACCAATGGGCAGATTGAATTGGCTCCCCTACACATTGCTTACACTTGCTAAGTTAAGCTGTGCTGCGGTTAGCATTGCTTAATATTTAATTAGCACTATATTTGCCTTTTGGCAGTGATTTACTATTCATTACAGGTTATATATGTGTCTGGTATCCGTGAGTCATGTGTACATACACTGTATGGGGACCTGGGGACTTCTACACTTTATTACAATAACACCTCATATCTCTGTTTATTGCAGTACTTCAGTTCACATATTTATGTTCTGTGGCAGGTTATACAACATTACATTGTACACAGATTCAGTTCACATGTTTGATTTGCTTTTCCTGTAGTGAGGATTAGTTTGCTGATACCGCATGTATATGTGTTGCTATGATGGCTTAGTGGTTAACTACTGTGATTGTGATATGCAAGGTCCTGAGTTTGAGCCTTGCAGAAGGTAGTTATTTTGTTGCTGGTCAGAACACGGGCCGTTGGGTACAGAGTGATTAAGACACTTTAAAGCAGTTGTAAGTGGGTGTGCACGGGTTTGCATGGAGCTAACTTCTGATTACAGTTTCTTACACTCAGCTTCTTCTTTGCTTAATCTTTGTAGGTAATGCTTACCCCCATGCAAACGCACTTAAACATGCTTACTAGTGCTCATATATGCTTACTACTGCTTATTTCTGCTTAAACCTGCTTACTAGTGCCTTATTCATTATAACACTGACACTTCACATGTGCATTTAATGCAGTACTCCAGTTCATATTTAAATGTTATGTAGTAGGTTATACAGCAAAAATATTTAAAGAAATGTTTATATACAGATTTCACATGGAAAGTGGTATGTGCTGTAGTGGGACTTAAACCGGGAAATGCCTGATGGTTAGGCGGATGCTCTGACCGCCACACTATTGCTGTGCTATTTCATTTGCATATATCTTCCTTGTTATCCATTTCAGCCTTTTAAGCTGCTTTAACTATAGCTAAGCGATAGGCACACCTGCGCACCTACAGTTAGCTGTACTCAGAGTTTAAAAAAAGGGTTTCATTTTTTATGTTTATGCCCTGTTGCTGTTGTACACATGGGGGACTGTTGGTGGGGATATGCAGACACCTATGAGCGGTCTCACTTATTTATTTACACTTCCTGCTGTTCTACTTTGCAGGGGCATGTTTATTCTGAGAGCTCTGCTCTCAGACATGCCCCCTGCACTCATTCACGCTCTGTGTAGTATTAGGAGTTCAGGCAGCGCGCCTTCATTAATATGCATGGTGCGCTGCCGTCCTCCTCCTAAACTGCCTCTTCTGTGCATGACTAGACTAGTCCTGCACGGAAGATTAGTAAATCCAGGCGGATGTATTTTATTCTTCTCATCTAATAAATGCCCATAGGTAGTGCAGTGTCTTCTGAGTTGTAAACATGTTAAGCTTCAGTAACGTTTTGAGGAACTGTTTACTACAATATACATAGACTCATAACTCATAACTTTGGCTGTTAGTATCTTTTAACAAAACTTTCAAAATAAACATTTTACAGGCATCTATAATGAACTTTAAACTGTTTCTGTGCATTTTCAAACAAAAAGTGATTTTTCAGTAATTGTTTTAAAAGAAGTTTCTTGTCTGAAATCATTTTTTGGGGGGTTGGAAATGTGCATATTCGGTGCATTTTTATTTATTTTTTTCATGTGGTGGAGTTCTGTGAATGACATATTATGATGCAAATATGTTGAACTTTAGCAAAGTGAAAAAAAGTGAGATAACATTAAGTAACAATTGTCTCTAAAATATTTATAGAACTATGTCTTATGCAGGTGAGGGTACTGAACTGTGCATTCTTGGCTAACCGTATTAAAATATTTGCTTCACACATTCACAAAGTTATTTTTACAAATAATTAAAATGCTGTCAAAAGATAACAGATCAGCCTGCTCAAAATGGCACTAAAATGCATTTACTCATAATGCAGGAATTAGAATTGCTGGAGCAAAAATTCAATAAATAAGTAAATCAATAATATTATTAATTAATAGTAATTAAACTGATAATGCCTAACTATATCTGCCATTAACTATGCTTGTAAGGGAGCTGGTACCCAACTAACCTCCTACTTATTTTTACAGATGGAGGAGGGATAGAAATGCACCAGCCTAAGTTACAACTACATTTGTAATAGTGAGTTTACACAAATTAATTACATATGTGTGTTACAGTCATTTGTGCCAATAAAGTTACAATTAAATGTTTAATTGATTAAATGCAGATTCATAATTTAAGCAGTTAGTAATAGTTAGTGTTAATACTTTCTGAATACATATCTAAGAGGTCTGTGGCACAAAGTCACAGAGTCTGAAGTGTTATTCAGTAAGTATAATAGAATTACACAAGGACAATGGCACAGTTCATATTTGGGCGCATAACATTAAGAAATTAAATTATGCTGTAAGGGTTATGAGTTCAAAATTCTCCTACAAAAAAAAAGTAGTGTGTGGCTTTCAGAACACTAGCTATAGGACCTATCAGTGACCAGCACTGGACAAGGTTGGGATATTCCAGACATCTGTGTCAAGGATATTTCACCAGATCCGTTATGCCACCCTACAATATGTGAGGTAGAATATGTCATTTCTTTATATGACTGAAGAGAGAGACGACATTCATGCTTTTTATTACTTTACTCATTTCTCCATAGACTGCAACCACACTGAAACAAAGGCCTGAGCTGGTGAGCAGGGAAGAAGATATGCTAAACCCAAATGTTACCACTCCGTGAACTGTCAGGTGATCTGAAATGCACAACATATAATGTAATATGTATCTGCAGGCCTCCCAGGCAGCACCCATGCCTACAACATATGGCACAGATGCAACCTATACCAGTAATCTGTGTGAGGTAATTTACCCAGGACATCTAGCTGGTGATGCTGGATCTGTCCTGGAGCCATGGTTAATGGCACCTATCCAAAATCCCAAGACTAGGCAGATGATTACTATAGCAATGCCCTTTCACAAGCCCGGGTCAACATCTACTGTGTGTTTGGCCTGTTTAAGGCCTGATTTTGCCATGTGGATGCATCTAGTGGTATCCTGCAGTACAACTATGTTACATAACATAACTTTGAGAAAAGAGTTACAACACTAAGTACACATTCTAGAGGAAGGAGGAGCCTGATGAGCAGCCCATGGTGGATCCAGCAACAGGGGAGGACTATTCTAGATAATAGTGGACACAGTATGTTGTGGCACTGCATAAATATGGGCCAGAATAAAGCATCATACAGGACATTAAAAGTGATGCATGCAAACCTGTAACCAGGCTGTGTTCATCTATGCACAGACTGTCCACACTGTGCATTAGATATATAATACCCAAGGAGCAAACTATAGATGGAAGGGCACAGCTATCCTCATTTGCACAGGTGTGAAGGGTCACAGTGTTGAGTATCATCCATGGGCAAACATGCAGGTTGATATTAATGAGGTGCTGTTTGTGTCAAATATGAGGGGGTGGGGCCTATGGTGCTGTGGTAAGTAAGGAGACACCTTTACCATTCTCTGCATCTTTGTGGATGTGGGCATTGCAGATGTATGTGTGTATGTCTGCTGGGACACATCCTCAGGAGATGTTACAGCATTGTGTTGAACTCCTAAAGGCAGGTTCAAGATGCCCACAGGAAATCTGTGTGTAGTCTGTGCACACCCCCATCTATGGGAGCATCCCTTCTGGGAAGCTCACAGGCACTATCCAGCCCTTGCTTAGAGGAAGGAGTGATGAAACATATCACACATTGCTGAGGCACCTTCACACTGGATAGAGAGGTGAAACTGGTTGCACTACATGTAATGCTGAGGAATCGTCCATTCCAGAGTAGACCTGTCTATAACTTCCTCTTTCCATGTCTTCATGTTTCTCTGGGGTATGCTGCACAGGCACAGAGACAGACTGTGGTGAGGAACTGTACTTCACAGTGCATTGCTGACACTGTCCCTACTGTCTACCCCAAATTTTGAATGCCATCATTGCTGGAGTCAGAGTCATCTCAGATATCAGGCAGTACTATAGCAGAAGTGGAATAGCCTGTTAAAACATCACCTGTAATAAAAAGGAAAATACTCAAAATAAATAAGGCCAGTCACCATTACTTTAATCCCTCTGAATAAATGATAACTACTAAGTGCGGTGATAATATATAATAATACCTTGCATCAATGGCAGAGTTGGATCCAGCACTAGGTGACCAAAGCAATCGCCTAGAGCCCAGTAGCTGAGAGGAGGCCCACTAGCTGAAAGGGGGCATCTGCTGGCTGGGAAGGGGTCCACTGGCCAGGGGATTCAATTTTTTAAATTAAAAAAAAATGCATACTTTTTAAGAGTGTCCTTGTTTTAGAATGCCCTTTGCATCTGCTTGCATACACCTGTTGCATCTGTGCAACCTGTTTACTTCTTTGTCTTGTGTCTGTGCGACTTGTTGTTTAAGTATTCATCTTTTCCACATGCAGACTTTGAATACAAATTTGGACTGTGTACCAAAGATGGAAAAGTAAAAGGTGTGTGTGTGTGTGTGTGTGTGTGTGTGTGTGTGTGTGTGTGTGTGTGTGTGTGTGTGTGAGTGTGTCTAAGAGGTAGATAGTAGGTGCATGTGTGTGCAAGAGGTAAACAGGTAGGTAGGTAGCATACCTCTCAAAATGATACTATTAGTATCAGTAGTGTTTTAAAACGAAGGCGAGCGAGGCTATGATTTACTTTAATATGCTTGATATGTGCATACTCATTTGATGTTGAGACTCAGGTGTTGCCCATTTTAATTTAAACAACCCTGTTTAATATTTGTTACAGTTGAATTTACTTTTACTTTTATTTTTATTTTTATTTTTATTAACTGTAAATCTAGTATTTGGAAAGTTTTTAGTAAATGGTATGTAATATATATATTTATATTTTGTATGGTCTTGTTTTAAATATTTATAATATTTATACATTGGTTATATAATGTTATTTATCCTTTATAGTACATATTTTGCACATTATTTATTTATTTAGTGTAAGAATCTTGGATATTATACTATATATTTTACACATTTTTATAGTATATTTACATATTTTTTACTAATTGATTTCATCTAATGATATCCATACGTTATTTTGGGGTATTTATACCTATGTATATTTATTAATATTAACACACACATACGGTTACATATTTTATATTTTATATTGATATTTATATTAATTTATATATTTTATCAGATAGTTTTAAACTTATTGTTACTAGTACATATTTACATTACATATCATATATTCTATATTACATATTGTTATATTACTTGTTTTTAAACTATAATTAATTAATAACAAGTTAAATACTTAGAATGTGTAATAATTAGGATTTTTATTATGTATTTCCATAAATATTTGCATAATGTATTTTAGTAGAACTATTTATTTTATATCTTACGTTATGTATATTTCTATTGAGTGCAATACCATTCAAGAATAGGTTTAAACATTCTTTAAAAGGTAGACAAGCAAAATAGTATACATATTTTTGTTGAAGTTAACATCTCTGAGGTTCTTAGGACTCTCTGTAATATTTATATGTTGTTTTTGATTTGTGTTGGCAGGCAAATGAAATTCTTTTGCATTTAATTTAATTAATTGTAATGAAGTGTAAAAGATTTTTTAATTGAAGTGTAACAAGTGATTAATTTTCCATGCTATTTAAAGAAAGGTATTGTGGTTGAGTGATTATCTTGATAAAGCCTGACATAGTTCAGGCGAAAGCGCTTGGTGGATATCACGTTTTTACTTTGTTTTGTGTCAAATAAAGCTGTTTTTGGAAGTTTATCACTGGATTATTTGGTCTTGTCTCATTGCCGTATTCATTTGAGGTGTTTTGGGACTTAGTTCGTGTTTGCATACCTCTCAACTGTCCAGATTTTTGACTCATATTTTTTGGTCTATTTCTCACAAAATTTGTGATTTTCTGGAAAATCATTGAGGATTGAAGTTACAAAATAATGACAGACAGTTGAGTTTCAGACTTTATATCCTTAGAGAAATGCATATTAACACAAATCCTGTTATTCTAGAAACTTTCTAAGTTTATGAGAGCAATATTTAAAAAATGTCCATATTTTTGGGCCTTTATCCCCCCAGATTTTTTCATTGTGTCCAGATTTCTTCCACAAATAGGTATGGTAAGTAGGTGTGTGTGTGTGTGTGTGTGTGTGTGTGTGTGTGTGTGTGTGTGTGTGTGTGTGTGTGTGTGTGTGTGTGTGTGCATGTGTGTGTGTGTGTGTGTGTGTGTGTGTGTGTGTGTGTATGTGTGTGTGTGTGTGTGTGTGTGTGTAAGATGCCCTAGTTAGGGATAGCAGGTTGTTAGTTATTTGATCAGGCTCGAATCCTGTACTTTAGTTAGGGAAAACAAGAGTCTGAAGCCTCTACCCCAACTACCAAGTTGCATTTTCCAATGAATTGAGTTTCACGTACATTTTTCATGGAAGTGAGTTTCAAGTGCATTTTTCAAGGAACTGTGAGCTTCAAGGGAAGAGAAGTTTATTGCTGCTCATGCTAAGTCTGTTTACAATTTGCAACTGTTTTGTTTAGAAAATGGTATCACTATTATGCTATAGACCTGGAAGGCATTGTTAGTAGTGCAACAGATAGCATATTTGCTTTTGATACAGAAGGCTGTGGGTTCTACTCCACAGCATGTAGATGGATTGCTTATACTGTGTTGTACTTTGGGAAGTAGGAGTGGGTTGCTACAGTCCTGAGTATGTCCTCCTTTGGGTGAGATGCCTAGTAACTATGACCCTGTTATCATTTTGCCATCCATTCCTTATTGCAGAATTACTAGCTTACCATTTGTTTTATGTGTGTTTGTGTCTTTCGGCTTTTCCTGATTAGGGGTCGCCACAGCAGAACTCTGGTCTGCTAATGATTGGTAGTTGATATTTATGTGCCAAGTTACCAGCCCTGATGCACAACCTTCAATGAAGGTATGCCCATTCACGCACGTCTCCACTCAGAAGGCGCTCTAGCTGTGAATCGAACTGGACAGCGTCTTACTGTGAGGCGACAACATTACTGCAGCACCACCACAACGGATTACCATTTGTTTTATGTAACATAGGCAATTTATTCTTTGAGGGAAGCAGGGACTGAATTTGTAGATGAAACAGTGAAATATAAAGTTGTTTGCTAACAGCAACCTTTTCATTAGTTAGAGATCTTTTTAATGTGGAATTATTCAGATGACTTTTACTTTTGCAGAGATTGTGCACATTGACTAATATTGATGGATTTCAACAATAAAAGTTTGAGTGGCCTTTTGTGGTTGAAATGTTCTAAACTGGGCAATTTTGTCATTATTAGTTCATATGTTTTGTTTAATTGCTTACTGAAAAAATGTTCAAAACTATACATTTAAAATATAATCTAACAAGTGGTGTTGTCTTATCCAAGGAAGGTGAATCAAAGAACTCTTGAATATTTGCAGGGTCCTAAAAATGTGTGCAAGGGGTCTATGATTTCAAAACAGCCTAAATGTAAAATGTATCTGCAACTGGCCAAATGCATTTTCTTTAAATGTGGGTTTCAATACCATTTCAATAAATAGGAGTTTCAATGGCAGAAACGTTTTAATGCTAAGTCTGTTTTCATTGTAAGACTGTATTGCTTTGTTTAGCAAATGTCTATCAGCATTTGTGCTGTACAATTTGAAATAAAAGTTTTAAATTAAATCCAAATATTTGCAATCATTGTAGAAGTAAAGCAGAAGACAGATGCACCCTGAGAAGTTTGAACAGTGTTTATGGAAACTGGGAAGAATTAGCCAAGTAATGGGCCACTGGAATGGCTGCAGGTGGGAGCTGGGTACGGGGGAGGGGTGTCTGTGTATGGGGGATGGCCCAATCCATTACCCTGCCTAGGATCCCGTTTGAACATGATCTGGCTCTGATCATTGGTCTTGTAGTCTGAAGCTGTGATTTTCCTATGTAAAGAATTAATACAACATGCAACCCACAGAATAATACATATTTATACAGTTACCTAATATATAACAGCCATACAAACCTGGGGCATCTCTAACCGAGATTTTTGGAAACTTCTGTAGTTCTTCTGTAATGTCCAGGACTCCACTGTAGCTTTATGAGGACTTAGACTGACAATGCAAAAAGGTGAGGAACTCCTCAGTTTTCATTAATGATGGTTCAACTGACAGACTGCTTCGTATTCCCCTGTGCACCTGTTCCAGATGAGCAGTGCTCTTCTTAGCACCACTTATCATTTTTTAGTGGCCTTGCATCTGACCTATTCATAGAGTCTGTCCCCTCCACTAACAGTATTTATGTAATTCACCACATCATCCAACCGGGCATAGTCACAACAGGGTTGCTTAAGTATAGACAATCATTTGCCAACCATGCAGATGGATGGCCTGCAGCAAGATTTCATTCTCTGCATGGGAGAACTTGCATTTATATTGCTTGTGCTTTGCAGGAATAGTACTTTGTAAGGAAAGGATAACTAAAGTGAGGATAAGCACTTCAGTACATTTCATAGAAAAGCATCATTACGCCACCTACTATCATGTGTGCTACAGGTAGGTGTATGTAATATATATAGTCTGAAAATATATTCCTGTATACTCAAACACTGTTCATATACCTGTAATACATTGTCTATGCCCCCCTCCCCCACTGCCATGATTAGTAGTGGTAAAGCAAATATGATACATCGAGACTGCAGCTGATGGAACTCTAGCAATTACCTGTAGCACCACTTCATTGTAGCCTAACGTCTATGTGCTGACAGTGGCTGAACCTCTACATGGCTTGCCTTTGACTGCATAGAGTTGTGTGCACAGGGTTCAATTATGAATACTTCTAAAGACATGGATAATGGGTACAGAAGTGGACATAACTCATATAAGGTCAGATTAACTGTAGGCAAACTACAGCTATCGTTTTCAATCTGCATTTTAGCTGCAGAGTGTGCGAAGAAAGCTCATATTCTGTGTATGTGTATTAGAGATGTATTGCTGACAAAAGCACATTTGTGTCAATAGATTACATAAGAATCTTTAAGGCTGCTACAAACAAGCAGCCAAATACATATACCTAAGCCATACCACAATCTCCCCCAGAATTTTTTATCCCTTGTGCTCAAATAATGCTGCTGCACTCAGCACTTTTGTTACCTGGGAAGTGCCCCTCCAAAGAAACCCTAAACAGACTGCCAATACAGCATGCATAGACTGCATGTAACCTATTCAGGGCTTGCCTCTAGTGCGGATTAACAACAACCTGTACATGGACTTGTACATTAACAGCATTCACAAATGGCATCTGTATAATTGCATTTCTACTCTGTTTCACATTGCCAAGGCAAGTTATTATCAAAATATATGCTGAGGAACTTTACTGTTGATGTTCTTATCACTTTCACCTGTTTGGCCCAAGTCCCCCTTTTGCTTCACACACCTTACTTTACTATAAGTGAATGCAGCTATAGCTCATATGCATTCAAGAAGCACATTTCCAGTGCTGTTTTAAATAAACACTACAGGTGAAGGCAATATGCAAGTAAATATTTTGAATTTAAAACGTACCTCCAAAAAAGTGTAGCTAGTAATGAAGACAGGTTTCATATCTCTCAGTGTTGATTTGGAGATTGCTAAAAAGTAATTTTCTGCAGCACAATGAGGCTCATGGTGATAGATGGGGTTTATATCATGTAAATTAAAGGTTCTGAGTAATTCATTTATACTAATTGGATGGCACCTAATAAATGTTACGTAACAGCTGTTTCTATGAGTTGTGCCCGTGGGCCTAATCATGCTGAGAGGCTTTCTTGGTCTTGTATACTTGTGTGAGTATGTACAAAGTACACTGGGCATGTGTGGGATCATCAATGATCCTAACAGGGAAAGTTGGAAATATATGTTACTTCTGAAGCCAATGGAGCTACTAGGCAGCATACCTGTTGCGAAAGTTAGGCATGGCACACCTAGAATGCACATCTCATGCCATCTTTCGTGTCTTTTAACCACCCTGCCCCACTGACATTTTGTGTGCCACATCACAGATAAACCACGACAACTCATGCCTACCATAAATGAGAATGAACATGTACCCAAGAGGCCTGAAATTGTTTTCTTGAATGAGATCTAGTGAATGGCCATGACTTCCAAGGGCAGTGAGGTACTATGGAAAGCAAAATCTTTCTGTATCTGCTGCATAAGAACCAATGGAAGTACCTGAATTGGGACTCATGTGAGGATCTGCAGTATAAGGTAGATGGCTGGCAGTATCTGAGGCCACTGGCATACCCTGCTCTGATGAACATTGAAGGAAGCACTATAGTGACCTGAATGGATGCCATCCTGATCTTTATAGATGGTGGGAAGAAGAGGTCAGACTAAAGGCAACCGACATGTATTTCAATTATCTGTCTACTCTACACAGAGATTGGTTGTCTGCATAATAAATATATGTGCTGTAGGCATCTAACTTAATGACGTTTAGTTTTCTTTGGCTTTGGAGGCCTAAAAGTTGCATTGACTTGTATTGGAGGAGAATAAAAAGTTATTTAGGCATAGAGAGCTTGTTATTTCATTTCTTTTGTCTTAGGAGTATATTGCTGCATTAGGTATCTGTCAGCACCAAGCACATGTGTAATTCTGTACATATCAGCCTGCTTATCTCAATGTTACAGGGTATATGTATTGGGTAGAGTATCTGTGTATGGACAACTATTTAAATGATTGCTGAACCACAAAAGAACGATGACCACAGCAACTTATATATATTATTGTTACTGAATGAGAAAGATTTTACATAGAACAGTGTAAAATGTATATAGAATAACAAAAAACGATGACAAATGATAAAAAATGCAATATCAAACCATGATAAAATTGACACGATCGAGCTCTATATTAAAATATCAGATCCCTATGAAACTGACACAAAATCAAAATTCAGACTTAAACTCAACAATCTCAGCACTGTACATTACATATGTGGATTTAACTGCTTTAGTTTACAAAATAACAGAAGAGGGAGTATAATCCCAGTTTGCATTGATACTTCAGTCAACCCGTAATAGGTTCTAACTCCCCACCAACGGCGACTAATCTTTAGTTTTCCCCCTCAAATTTCCAAAACATTTAAAACTCTATAGCAGGTCTTAACATTGTATGTATTAATATCTTCCAATTAATTCCCTTTTACAGGCTTGCACCAGCCTCATTATAACCCATCCACCTAGTAATAGAATGATTATTTTATCGGAATGCTTCCACCCTCTATCTTTGACCCCTATACCACAAAGAAAAAAGTTCCATGTCTTTGGGAACTTCTTAGCAAAAATAGTTTTCCACTCTTATATAACCTGTCTAATACAGTTAGATATACACTTGCATGACCAAAACATATTGATATTTTGAGCTTCAGTACTAACCCACCTCCTGCACCTAGCCACCCCACCAAATATCTTATTAATTTGCTGTTGAGTTTCATACCATGTATGCAGGCACCTCACATGATGATACCAGTACCCCAGCAACACCTGTAGAGAATGTCTGACATTAGTGATAAATTCCCAACGTTCCTTATTATGTTCAAATTTTGCATGTCATTTGACTTTTTTGCTAATGTCTCCTTCTCTCTACCATATTCTTGCCTTATCAAAATACTTTGCTACAGGTTATATTCTTGGTTTGAGCTATGGATGATCCAGTAGCAAGTATATAATCTACCCCCTCAAAGTTTGGCTTTATACCTTTGCTCTGTATTGTTCTGAACAACTGTTTTATGGCAACATTCAATTGTTCAGACTGGAGCAAATCCCGTCCTGGAAGTTTATACTTAGATAAAAAAAATGAACATGCCTGTAAATACCAAAGAATACACCCCCAACAGTCCTACAAAACATATCATCTAACCTATTAATACTATTCTGACTCCAATTTTTCCAAAACACTATCCAGCTTTGAGTTCTAATATTGTGATTATGCCTCAGGCCCAATTTCAATGCAGCAAGCCTTAGGTTCCCAATCCTTTCCAAGTATCTAAAACACAATCCCCAAGATTTACAAAGCCCTGTAGAAAGCAGGATTAGTCTAAGAGCTATTTTCGACAATATGGCCGACGTGCGATCCAGGAATGAGCTCAAGTGACATGCATGTGAGCTCTTAGAATAATCCTGCACGGACTGAACTCCTGTATGCAAATTATCCTCATTTGCAGGTGAAAACCATGCAAATAAGGGTAATATGCAATCCAGGAAGCTGGCAGCTGTCCGTGCAGGACGAGTGCAGTCCGCAGACATGCACTCGGCTAGTAACCGAGTACATTTCTGCAATCTACAAAATGGAGCTATGACAGCTCCAAATAAAGGCTGCATATCATTGAGGAAGCATGCCAAAGGCCAAGTAGAAGGCCATTGGCATTGAAAACTGTTTAAAAACAAAAATAAACAACTTTTATTTTTTTTCACCGATCTCGCCTGTTTAAGCATAAGGTAGCAACGCACAAATGGGATCGGGGGGGGGGGGTAATAAAATAAACCTAAAATAAGCATTCTAACTAAAATCAGTTTTCTGCCATGCAAGTCAATGGCAGGCAGAAGATAACCTGGCCAATGACTAATGGTTGCTAAGGGAGGAGGCTCAGTGTGAGACATGTAACTATGCATTAGCAGGCAATCTTATGCAAATGAGGGAAAGGTTAGTGAATCCCAGATTTTCCCAGGGTGTGAGGCAGGTCCCAAAAGTGTCAGAGTATGAATAGCTGGGTGCAAGACTAGGATATAGGTGACATCATGGGGGGGGGGGTGTCAGGCATACTGTAAGTGGATTGGAGACCTGTGGCTTTGGATTGCTCCTAGCTTAGCACAGCTAAGCTAGGGGTGTGTCTAAACCTGCCTAGCACTCTTTACAAAGTGTAAGTGGGTGTGCGCGCAGCGCACTGGGTTTTACAGGAAGAAAAAGGAAGTTAAACCAGGAAAAAGCAGCTCTGTGCACATTTGAGCACTCCATTTGCTTGGTGCGCACACGGGCTTAAACAGGGAGGCAATGGCAAGGGAAAGCAGCAGTAGGAAGGTAATCAAAGAGAACTAGCTTAGCTGACAGGTGAAATGTATCAGAAACAGCCAATTACACAGGCAGCAGACCAGCCCAACCCAGCACACCACTATAAACTATGCAAACACCTTTCCCCCTTGTTTTTCCCAAAAACTCTGCACCACCGGTGTATACAGATGGGGAAATTTTACAAAACGAAAGCAAGAGAAAAAATATTAGGGGCTGCTTTTGTTATCATAAACCAGCATGTGCAAGAGGGTGAGAGGGGTGAGGATGTGAATGCTGCTGAGCAACCCACAGTGAGGAGACGGAGAAGAGTGTACAGACCCAGGGTAACCTACCAAGGCTACATGAGCTGGAGCTAGTAGAGTGCTATAGGGTGGACAGGGACCTCCTACAGCAAATTGTTGAGCTGTGCCGACCACGCCTGACACACAGAACTAACAGAGGGGAACCCATCCCAGTGGATACCAAGGTATGTGTAGGCCTAAGAATACTAGCTGCAGGAACCTTCCAAAGGCCAACTGGGGATATGATGGTGATTTCACAGGCATCAGCATCCAGGGTACTCCACCAGTTCCTGGATGCCATGTCAGCATATGTCGGTGAGCATGTATATTTCCCCATCACCCATGAGGTGTTGGCTAGCAATATGAGTCTCTTGCACCAAATAGCAGAATACCCCGAGGTAGTGGGTGCAATAGACTGCACGCACATATGCATGAAAGCACCACCAGGTGAGTGGGGCAGGGTCTACATCAACCACAAGGGCTTTCCCTCCATCAACTGCCAGGTCGTGTGCGATGCCCAAGACATGATAATGAATGTGTGTGCCAGCTGCCTTGGAAGCTACCACGATTCCCACATCTGGCATCTGATGCAGCTGTACCAGACATTTGCCAATGAGGGCATCCCACAAGGTCACCTAGTGGGGAATGCTGGATACTCACTGGAGCCATGGCTGATGACACCCATCAGAAATGCACACACACACCCAAACAAGAACTTCATAATGAGGCACACGCACAAACATGAATCATAATAGAGCATGTGTTTGGGATACTCAAGTCACAGTTCTGGTGCCTGGACACATCCGGTGGAACCTTGAAGTACTCACCAACTACATGTACCCAAATTGTCCTTGTATGTGTCATGCTACCCAATATGATCCTGTGGAAACAGCTGCAGCAAGAACAGCATGGGGCTGGGCCACACAGCCCCCCACCAGTGCCAAGGCCTGCACAGGCAGAGAGTGACTCGGAGGAGGAACAACCTGAGGCTGCCCCAGTAGGCAGAAGGAGGCATGCCCAGTATGTCCTGGCCTTGGGAAAGAGGCAACGCATAGCACATGCACCGACACAGTAGGGACCCAGGGAATGACACCTCTCTCCAACTCGCACATACAGTAAAAGGGATGCCAAACATGAAACTACCTGTGCGCAACCATGTATAGGAAGTGTAGTATGTGCATCCGGCATAGGCAGGCCTGCAGTACCACCCTCAATACTGGGACACCCACAAGCTAAGTGACTCACACATGCCAGTTGGGGGGCACATACCCAACAACAGTCACAGCCAGCAGGATAGGTGTAAACAAACACAAACAAATACTGTACTATGGCCTCTGAATGAGCCCTATGCGTAACCCCTTCCCCAGGACTACTCAAACAGACTACAGCAGGCCAGCCAGTTGGATGTAAGATGTGAAGGCTAGGAAGTCAGAAACTAATACGTAGGTAGTTAAAGCTAAGATCTGTAGTACACTGGTATGCCTCTAGCCAGCACGATAGGTAAGACTACAGACTGAAATGGTGTACCCAACATACTAGTACAGTCCTAGCAAATGTGTAAAAGTGTAAGGTGTGCCCCACCATCCAACATATACTGATAGTAACAGTCAGGTGTGCCCCCCCCACCCCTGTGTAGAAATGTAGAAACAGTCAGGTGCCCCCCCACTATGCAGAAATGTAGCAACAGTCAATGCCAAATGACCGATGTATACCCTGCAGACACAGCATGTTACCTGTCAGTGTACAACACAAAGGTCAGCAACGCAGTACAAACTACCTGGACTTGATCCACACATGCAATATAGATGGCCATACTGGGCATGCTCACACACACACAGGAATGAAGGGAATGTCAGTCAACAACATACTGAAAGGTCATACTGGGCATGCTCACACACTTAAACACATGAAGGCCATGTCAGCAAGCACCAGTGGACCAGACATATCTGGCAGTTGCAGTTCTTAGTGCAGACATATGTCAGTATGCACCACTCCTGCCTTGCACACACAGTGGATAGGAATACAGACATATATGTAAGGACAACACACTATATTAAGCCAAAGGTAGACAGACATAGATGTGTGGAAGAGGGTGACCATGACAAGGAGTCATCTGGGCCTGTCCCACCCAGCACACAGCCAAAGGTCCCCAAACATATGAGGTGCAGGTATCACTCACTGCAGATACTAGCCACCAGTATCTGTCAGCATGATAGCATGTTGCATGTGCCAGCTGTGCAACATGACTGTACAAGGAAGTAGTCACCTAGTAGCTGTATACACGTACCTGTGGCATATGACCCTGTGTGTGCCTGCATGCGGCATGTCAACCCCTACATAAATGGGTTACGGCCCATGCACACACCTCCCTCCCCATAGAAGTATCATGACATGCCTGCTGAGGTCATCCAATATGAAATACACCTTTGGGAGAGCTGTAGCTCAGTAATCCCCATGGTGTGTCCCATAACTGCATACTGCTGTAGTGATAAACTAGTTAGGTAGTAGTCCTAACTCCAGACATGGCAACTGTGTGAGTGTGTGTTAGTGTGCATGTCTCTCTGTCTTTGACTGTGTAGAGAGAAATGATTTTTAGCCTACTCACACTCCGTACAGTTCATATACACAATTTTGGCAAGGCTGCTGATGTCACTCACCTAGAAATACACCTCTAGGGAAACCATAGCCCAGTAATCTCTGTAGCGTGACCTGTTACTGTGTACTGCTGTAGTGTGATAAAGTAGTTAGGTAGATGTTCTAACCCCAAATCTGGTGAGTGTGTGTGTCTGACTGAATAAAGAGCAATTACTTTTAGGCCACTCACACCCCGTACAATACATATGCTCAACTTTGGCAAGGCTGCTGATGTCACTCACCTAGAAAAACACCTCTGGGGAAATCATAGCCCAGTAATCTCTGTAGTGTGTCCTGTAAATGCATACTGCTGTAGTGTGATAAAGTAGTTAAGTAGGTATTCTATCCCCAGACCTAGCAACTGCGTGTGTGTGTGTGTGTGTGTGTGTGTGTGTGTGTGTGTGTGTGTGTGTGTGTGTGTGTGTGTGTGTGTGTGTGTGTGTCTAACTGATTAGAGGACAATGCTTTTTAGGCCACTCACACACCGTACAATTTATATACTAACTTTGGCAAGGCTGCTGATGTCACTCACCAAGAAATAAACCTCTGGGGAAACTATAGCTCAGTAATCTCTGTAGTGTGTTCTGTAACTGTGTACTGCTGTAGTATGTTAAACTAATTAGGTAGGTGTTCTAACCCCAGACTTGGCAAGTGTGTGTGAATCTGTGTGCCTTTGTGTCTCTGACCGAGTGATGAACAATGCTTTTTAGGTCACACACACTCCTTAGAATTCATATACCCAACGCTGGCAAGGCTGCTGATGACACTCAGCTAGAAGTACACCTCTGGAAAGGTCATAGCCCAGTGAGGTCTTTAGCATGTCCTGTAACTGTGTACTGCTGCAGTGTGATTTAGAACTGTGGTAGGGTACCATCACCACCCATGGCAGTTCTGTATGTTTTGTGTGTGTTTCAATGTCTGTGTATGGAGCAATGCATCACAGGCTACTCACTCGCAGTACATTTCAAATGCCCTACTTTGGCAATCCTGCTGATGTCATTTATTGTGAAATACAACTTTGGGGAGAAAGTTCCCTGTAATCCCTGTGGTGCAACCTATAACTGCTCCATGGTATAGTGTGATATAGGCCTTATTCAGGGATTCTATACCAACACATGACAGTTGTGGATATTTTGTGTGTGCTTCACTGTCTGGTGTAGGAAGCAATGCATTTTAGGCTAGTCACTTGCAATACAGGTGAAATGCCCCACTTTGGTAAACCTGCTGATGTCATTGAGTGTGAAATACACCTTTTGGGAAGGATGTTTCTAGTAATCCCTGTGGTGTGTTCTATAGCAGCTCCAGGCTGTAGTGCGATATAGGCCTTGGTGAGGGGTTCTATACCCAAACATGACAGTTGTGGATGTTTTGTGTGTGTCTCACTGTGTGTGTAGGGAGCAATGCATTTTCGGCTAGTTACTCGCAGTACAAGTGAAATGCCCTACTTTGGTAATCCTGCTGATGTCAGTCGCTGTGAAATACATGTTTGGGGAAAAAATACTCCAGTAATGTCCATGGCATGTGCTATAACTGCATTGTGCTGTAGTGTAATAAACTAGTTAGGAAGGGGTTCAACTCCCAGACATGACAGGTGTATATGTGTAACTTGTATCCTGTGTAGAGGTGAGTGTGTGACACCTGTGGCCAAATAATGAGTGTGTGACACCTTGCCAAAATGGTCAATTATAACAACTGGCTAAGCTATTGGTGTCATTCAAAGGGGATCCAGTGTCTGTCAGCCTGGGATGACATGCTAGACAAGCCACGTTGCTTCACCAGGGATGGCTTGCACCTGTCACCCTTAGGTTTTCGAATACTGGCTAAGGCTCTTGCCACCCTCATTGTGCCTTTTTTCGGCAAGGCTCAAAAGACAAACCCACCTCCATAGACAATAACAGAAACAAAAAACTAAGGGTAATGCTACTCAATGCCAGAAGTCTAAACCTCAAGATACATGCACTCAAGGCACTCCTCAGTATGGAGAAAATCGATATCTGTGCAGTAACAGAAACCTGGTTCAAGGCTCCAAAGAGCACCCCAGCACTACCAGGATTCAACTCATACCATACTTTTCAGTCCCAGAACTCAGACCGAAATACTAAAGGCGGGGGAGTATCCATCTTCATCAAGGATACCCATATCTCCAGGTTAGTGGCACTGCACAAGGCATCGGAGACCATCCATGTGCAACTAACAGTGGGCAAAACTGCTTTTCAGTTTGTAGCCTGCTACAGATCACCCACCTTGTCTCAGGACCCCCACTCGGCATTCCTGAGAACATTGGAGAATATGAAGGTCTCACCAAACACCATGATATTGGGGGATTTCAACTACCCAAACATTGACTGGGAAAACTACTCAAGTCCCAACTCTTTTGCCCAACGGTTCCTGGAGTTTATAAACTCAAACGCCATGGAACAACTGGTCACCACTCCCACAAGAGGAGAGAACATATTGGACCTGGTCATCACCAACATGGGGGATCATTGTTTCACACCAGAGGCAAACCCCTTGTTGGTAAGATCAGACCACAAACTAATCACAATGGACATCCACATCCCGACCCCAAACCCAGCCAAGGAAACCACTGTGAAAAATCTCTCAAAAGCAAACTTCACACTTCTCAAGACCAAGGTGGAAAGTTTCAAAGCCTCCAGGCAAATGGAAAATGCTATCCAAACTGCAGAATCCTTTACAAATGCACTTTATGAGCACCTACAGGAATGCATGGATCATGCCATCCCAAGTAAAACCAAGACTCACTCCTCCAAAAACAGGAGACCAGTCTGGTGGACCCTGGCCATAAATAAACTATACAACAGAAGGAGAAAATAATTACATGATAGGGCAAAATCCTAAAAAATGATGGCTTCCCTGATCAGTATTAGCAAGAAACTTCGCTCCATCATAAAATCATGAAAGGCTAACTTTGAAAGAAAAATCGCCAAAGACTCTAAAGATAATCACAAGGCATTCTTTAGCTATGTCAATAATCTGGCTGGCAACTCTCAGATATGCTCTGAGCTGGTACAAAATGGCACAAAATACACTGAACCCACTGACATTGCCAACATCCTGGTGGACAGGTTCAGTGAAAACTTTACCCCCCCTTCCCCCCCAAAAGGGCCTGTGTCAATCCCAGAAGAATGCAGTCCCCCAGACATCACAGACACACAGGTGAAAGCAGGACTTTCCAAAGTAAACAAAACACAGCATCAATGGGACCAGATGGTATCCCAGGCTGCGTCTTACATGAGCTCCAAATATAACTAAACCCTCACATAAACTCACTGTTCCAACTCAGCCTTACCACAGGTTATGTACCCAAAGAATGGCGTACAGCAACAGTAATCCTGCTCCTCAAAAGTGGCGCCACAATGGATCCCGGGAACTATCGCCCCGCCCCATAAGCCTGACTAGCCTGGTCTGCAAGGCTATGGAGCGCATCGTCATGGATCTCATAAACAAAGACACTGGGAACCTCCAGACACTGGACCCTACCCAATTTGGCTTTGTTAAAGGCAGATCTTGCCTCTTAAACCTAGTTGACTTTTTTGAAATAGCTACCAAAGCCATAGATGAGGGAAAGGTAGTCCACACAGCCTACCTGGACTTCACAAAGGCCTTCAACACAATACCCCACTCTGGCATCATAAATAAGCTTACCAACTTAAATATCAACCCATATGTCACAAGATGGGTTGCAAACTGGCTCAGGGATTGAACTCACATGGTCAGAGTTGCAGGTGCCATGTCCGACTCTAAACCGGTTACAAGTGGCGTCCCACAGGGCTCAGTCCTGGGACCCCTTTTTTGGTATATACTTCTCTGAGGTTCAGGCAAGCACAGGAGCACTGTGGCTGATCAAGTTCGCAGATGATTGCAAACTGGGAGCCATAATCGACTCTCCGGCTGACACAAGCATCCTCCAGAAGGGTCTTACAGAGATGGATACCTGGTGTCAAAACCATGGCCTTAAGCTAAATGCCAAAAAGTGCATAGTCATCCCCTTTGGGAAAAACAAAGTGCCCACAAACTACCACATAGGAGGAAATCCACTAAGTACAGAAGAAGTAATTAGGGATCTGGGGACCCACGTAGATAGTAACCTCTCCTTTGTCAATCACATTGCCAAAGTGGTTAGAAAAACCTATATAGCTCACCTAATCACAAAAGGGTTCACATCCTGATCAAGAGAGGTCATTGTGCCCCTCTACTAATCACTCATCAGTCCCTTAATTGAGTACAACACCCCATTTGGGATGTATCTTACCCGACACCTGCAACAGCTGGACAGACCTCAAAAGTACCTCACCAAGAGGATTGTGGGCCTCAAACAGATGCCCTATGCTGCTCGACTAAAGAAACTCCAGCTCTACTCAGTTGCTTACCGCCTACTCAGAGGCAATCTCTGCCTGACGTACAAGGCCATGTCTAACCCGGAATTGATGGATATGCTCCACCTCAAGAAAGCCAAATCCATTAGAGCTACATGCTCCATGGATTTAAACCTCAGCACAACAATAAATAGGACATGCTGGAGGGATAGATTCATATCCCAGAGGCTTCCCCTCACTCTGGAAAAGAATCCCTGTTCATGTTAGGCAGAGCCCCTCGCTTAACATCTTCAAGAAAAATCTTGATGAGTGGATGGGAAATCGTAAATTTACTCCTGGGGTCACTTCTATGGCCCTGCTAAACAGAGGCTCAGGAATCTAGTCTAAAAGGGTGGCGAAAGCCAACACATTCTGGCTAGGCTTATAAATGCCCTAGGGCAGATAGCCTAGTACCTACCTATGAACCTATGAACCTATGTGGAGGAGGTTTTGCTTATTACTTTAATAGTGGCCCTACTATATATCACAATGTCAACCATACAAGGATAACAGATGTAAATTAGCTGGGAGGCTGGGGAGCAATTCCATACCCATACATATAACATCAAGGCCAGCCAATCCAAATTAGCAACCCCACTGTTACCCAGAGCACACACTCAACCATTGTGTCATACGCACACACATGTCTAGGCAGCAGCCAATATGTGTAGTACACTGCATATTGACCACTGATAGTAACTATGCAGTAATAGCAGTGGCCTACAGAGGGCATGTCACCCTGCCCATCTGTCCAATATGCACGTACATGCAGACAGTGCACCTCCACCATGTTCCCCAATGGACACCAGCACCACCTGTGAGCCTTCACATGTGACTCACAACAGACATACCATGCCTGACAACATGCCCTGTATGCACAGATGACACTGACATCAGGGAATGCTCTTGGCAATCTATCAATGTAGGTGAAGGGTAAACTTGCTTCTCATTACCAGTTCCTGCCACAGGTGGGCAAGACTGGTACATCTGATGATAATCTGTGTTCACAACATGGGCCAGACAAACCAGGTACAGTTCCACATGTCACTGTACATGCATGTGGGAGGTGTGCACATCCCAGACACCATCCATGTCATGGACTAAGGAACATACATAGCATGTGGTGTACAGCATTGGCCACACAATAGTCACCCAGCTGACTGGATGGGGGATGCAATACCTACCTGTGTGGGCATATGCAGTAACTACAGGCCTGAGCCACAATGCAGACCATTGTCATGTGGCCTGATGCCAAGGTATGCCCATTGCCTACCCCTGTACAGCCTGCTGGCATAGTTGACCACCACACACCCATGTAGACGTGCACCCATTCATGTCAGAACTGGCACCCTGCGTGTTCGCGTGTGTGCGTTATGTGGTGCGTATGTCCACATCCACACTCACTACAACCCCCCCGGGCATACTGAAGCATGCTGTCTGTCTGACATCTCCTCATACTCTTTGCCCATACGGCCTCCGTATGACCCGTGTGGTGCCTGTGATACCTGCACATTGATGTGTTGTGGCAATCCCACTACTGATGAGTTGCACTCCTGGCCCCACCAAGTGTGTCAATGTGTGTGCGTCCCTGCGTGTGTGCCTGTGTTGATGCTGGCACTTGTTCATGCAGACAGGCATGTACACGACATCTACCGTATATCTACCGTATCCCTGTAGCAGATGTCACTCACCCTCACATATATGTTCTGAGTGCTCCACATCAGGTAACCCCATGTGGTGCATCCAATAACTGCATCGAACTGTGATAGCACTACATAGTTGTCGGCGGTTTGATACCCTGTGCTGGTAGGTGTGTGACACAAACATGCTTCAGTTTTACTCTCGCACCTTTCCCTGATATGTATCTACCTTCCCCACTCCTTTTCTGGTGGATGTGAAGACCCACACCTGCCTTGCTTAGGCAGCAGCATGTTTATTTTACATGATGCCCATGATCAGCTGATGGCCTCTGCACAAATTGCAGCCCTCCCCTAGCTGATTGCATATGGAACAGCTATGGTAACAATCCCATAGCCTATTGCATGGTAGCACACTCCAATACCTAGGAACATCATGGTGGTGTTGGGCCTTTGCAGTCACTGTGAGCAGGAACTAGATCTGATGTTTGGCAAACAGCATACCAGATGGATTGGGGATTTATCTCTAACAACATACACTGTGGAAAGAGTTCAACAAACAGGAGGGGGATGTGCCTGTCCTGACAACAGACTGTAAGTGCTGCTATACTGCATTTGGAGTAACGTTGGTTTAACAGTGTTTGTCCGGATATGCATGTCATACATGTCGCAATACCTCCCATGTTAGTACCATGTATATGAGGAATCCCCATCTGCAGTGTCATCTGCAGACTGGGCCTATGGTTTCATGTGTTAGCCACAGTGCATCAATCTGCGGAATGCAGAAGGTAGTGTGAGGATTGCAGTCTGTAGATGGTGAAGGCCGTGAAAGTTATTGACTTCATATCACTCATAGGACATATGTTGCAACAAACCATGTAACAATGGAAAATATATGAGGTTATCATAGCAACATGTCTATACTGGTCCAGTGCATGTGATGTCAGCCACACCATTGTCAACCTTTTTACATATGGCATGCATGAAGTGGTGCATATGTGCTGTACACCATAAATACTGTCATCATATCTGATAACAAGCCAGTGATATATCAGAATGCTACATATGTCATGTACAGTAGTGGCTATATTTCATGACATAAGCTGGACATTCTGTGGATGTTTGTACAATACTGAGGTCTGTGTAGTGATGGTGAATGTCGGCAGTGTGTGTATTGTTAATATGTACTTCAGCCTGTGTACAGACAGTGGTAGATGTCATTGTTCTAGCTCCCCTTCTATCAGATGTTACATGCTGCCCCACTGTATGGTACCGTTTTGTTGTACATGGTTGTAGGGCCAAACTGTGTAGCAGCCCAGTATATGTAGGGTCATTCTGTGAGTGGCACATATGAGGATGGTGTAGAACAGATAGTCTATATACTGTACTATTATGCTAGCTTACCATATGAGGCCATGGCTGTGTTTACATTAGTTGTGGTTTTGCACTGTCACACAGGTGTATATTATCCTGTGCTGTGACATGGCTGTTGAGCCTGCTATATATGCACGTACATGTGCATTCCCTCATACGAGATGTAGGTCAGTGTTGAGCCAGTCTGCCTGTAGCCTGCACAGTGCATTGTTACATGCCTAGCAGCTTAGTGTACTTAACCAGTGGGATGTTATGTGCAGATACTTGCAAGTACTGCTGCTGGGCCTCCCTTAAACATCATGT